>NC_091953.1:14507383-14807383 GCF_031021105.1 Erythrolamprus reginae | reverse complement strand
GGAGGAGGAGGACAGTGAACAGGAGGGGGAGGACCAGGCAGACGGGGGAGAGGAAAGTCAGGAAGAGGATGAGGGGTAGCAGCCTGAGAGCCCCGGGGGGGGGGGGCCCTCTCCCCAGCCAGTAGCCTGGCTTCATTGGATGAGGAAGCACAGGCTATAATTGACATGAGACAGAGACGTGCAGCTCAGAGACGGGACCAATTAGAAAGGTATTGGCATCACTGAATTGGCAACAGCTGGGTTTGGGTGTGGTTCTCCTCAGCAGGGTTTAAAAGGCAGGCAAGCCCTTTTAGCCATGTGGAGCGTTATCAACTGGAAAGTTCTGTGACCCTGCTTTGCTTCTCGGCGTCTCTGATCTTGGCTTGTGGCCTAGAAGACTGGAAGACTTGGGGGAGGCGTATGTTTGTTATCTCCAGCGTTGTTTTTGACAGCAAGAATCCTGTTTTACTTCATGGCCTTCGTGAAACATCTTTGAAGTTCCAGCGTGTTCCTGTGTGTAAGGACATTTTCTGTTACCTGTGTTTGCTTTGAATTCTATAAACTGCCTTTGATTTTTACCAGTGTGTCTGGCTTCTCTTTTTGGGTTGGTGTTTGCTGGAGGGACCCAGACAGAACATATCGTATACACTAAGTCATTGTTTTAGGATGGATTAGCATATCAGGTAAGACATAATAGAATTTCTTAATTTAGACATTCCTTGCCATGCAAATGAAGCAGTCAATAGTGATTAAATCACAGAGTTTAGATTTTTATGTGTTCTATGAAATTAGAAACAGGTGTAAAGTACCCTTCTCCTACACAAGTCTCTCTAGGATGCTATTCATTTTAAATGTATTTTGCTTGGAAAATGGCAACCACATTTTCACTGGAAGGAATAGATCGTGAACTATAGAAAACTTTATATGTCAATCAAAAAAGTTACATTCATAGGCTAGCAATGTAATAATAGAGCATAACTACAAAGTCAACTCTTGTGCAACTCAGCTGGATGTGTCTCACATTGTCATGGACTAAGAGCAGTGAGTGGAATCAATTGTTAAATTTAAATGGGCATCTTCAAATACTTTTCATACCAGTCTGAAATATTGACGTTGTAAACCTTGAACATAATAGGATGCTGGCACTCTTAACATAATTTAGGGTTTACAGTGTTCCCTCGATTTTCACGGGTTCGAACTTCGTGAAAAGTCTATACCACGGTTTTTCAAAAATATTAATTAAAAAATACTTCACATTTCCCCCCCTATACCACGGTTTTTCTTGCCCGATGATGTCATATGTCATTGCCAAACTTTCGTCCACCTTTAATTAAAAAATTTTTAAAATAAACTTTAATAAATAAACATGGTGAGTAATAATCTAAATGGTTGCTAAGGGAATGGGAAATTGTAATTTAGGGGTTTAAAGTGTTAAAGGAAGGCTTGTGATACTGTTCATAGCCAAAAATAGTGTATTTACTTCCGCATCTCTACTTCGCGGAAATTCGACTTTCACGGGCCGTCTCGGAACGCATCCCCCGTGAAAATCGAGGGAACACTGTATCTTGGTCCTGATGTTGAAGAAGTTTGAAAATGCGGTTAGACAGTCCTTTCCAGTGGTGGAATTCAAATACAAATACTAAAAAATGGTTAAAATGGTTAACTGCCCTAATGACTGGATGGGTGGGCGTGGCCATGGTAGGTGTGGCAATGGTGTGTGACGGGCAGTATGCAGCCTCCTACACCACCGTAAGAGGAAAAATGGGCTGCGGAGGGAGGAGCCAGCCCCATGAGCCATTTTGGGCCTAGTATGAGGTGACCAGATGACCCGCCTTCAGCAGGACAGTCCCGCTTTTGAATGATTTTCCCCGCATCCCGCCGAGTTTCAAAATTGTCCCAATTTTGGCATGGAAGAGAGGGATGGCCAGTGGTGGGGGGAGGTCAGGAGGGGAGGGGCATATTTCAATTATAACACCAACACCTCTGCTGGTTCTCCCCCCCAGTCCCGAAGCCTGGCAAAGTTTGCAAAAAGTTTGGAGGCAAACATGCACACAACCCTTCCAGGGAGGCGCTGAGCTTCCACCCTTTGGCTTCGGAGGCGGCCTCTCCTGCAACTGCAGGGCCCCGCCCGGATGGAGCTTCCATGGTGGCAGCAGCAGGTGAGCTTTGGGGCCTGGCAGCAGGCATCCCACCTGCCTAACATCTGTCCTGGCCAACCAATGTGCCAGTGCCAGCCCTGTGCCCATGCCCAGTGTAGCGTCTAGCTGCCGCCATCAATGCCTCCACCCTGGAGCTCCCAGTCGCAGCCAAACACCCGGTGGTGCCACGTGGCTACTGCACAGTGCCACTGGTGCTGGCGCCCTCCCGCTCCTAATTCAACCCCTGCTTGGCGGCGGCACCTTCACTGCCCAACCCACTGCCCCATGATCGCCAGAGCTGCCTGGCCCCACTGCCCCTGCAGGCTCACCTTGGGCCCGAGACCTTCCCGCCGCCCAAGAGCTACAACGGGGGAGGCGGCAGCATGGTGTATGAAAGAGAAAGAGGGAGATAGCAAGAGAGAGAGAGAGAGCAAGAGAGAGAGAGAGAGAGAGAAAGAGGGGGAGAGAGAAAGGGAGGAAGGAAGAGACAGAGAAAAAAATGAGAGGAAGGAAGAGAGAGAGAGAGAGAGAAAGAGAGAGAGAGGGAGGGAAGGAGGGAGAGAGAAAGAAAGAGGAAGGAAGAGATAGAGAAAGAAAGAAAAAAGAGAGAGTAAAGGATGAAGAGAGTAAGAAAAGGGAGGGAGAGAGTGAGCCGCCCCGAGTTCGCGGAGAGGGGCGGCATACAAATCTAAATAATAAATAAATAAATAAATAATAAGAAAAGAAATTTTTTTGCAATTTTTTTTTTGCTAAACTTTTTTTAGCCCTCCCTCCCACAATGATATCCCACTTTCCCAATCTTAAAATATGGTCACTTTAGCCTAGTAGGCCTCCCTGGAGCTTCCTGGGAGCAAAAATGGACAGTGTGGGGGAACACCGCACACCCACCCATACTCCATTTTGGGCCCAGGAGGGCTCCATGCACTTACCAGGGAGTGAAAATTGGGCCCGTGGGGACTCCTGGAAGGGGCGGGGCAGGGAGGGGCCAGCTAGCAATTAAACTATTGGTTTGCCGAAACTGGCCCGAATCAACTGAATCCCACCACTGGTCCTTTCCAACTGTTCAGACTGGCCAAAAAGAACTTTTCTTTATTTATTTGTAATTATTTATTCATTGGATTTGTATGCCGCCCCTCTCCGCAAACTTACAAAGCATTACAGAGTTTTTTTCTTAAATTCCACAGCAATGGTCAATAATGTAATCACTGTAATTATGGATGGGCAATTGGAGTTGCACTGTCTCTGTGTATTCCGCAGGTTGTTCCCAGAGACGAACAATTTATAGGTACCGCAGAAATCTATTCTTTTGCAAAAGATGGTACCTTTCATAATATTATATTAAAACTGTCATTTTAAGTCTCATTCCTCACAAGGCTAGGGAAATGACAGAAAGGTTTTCAAGTAAGAGCCAGAGACTGATTCATATAATGTGATGCACAAGGGACCATTCCCTTTTTGTAATACTGTACTTCTCTTTATGATGGGTATAAAAAGGTCCACATATTTATATAAAATTAATTTCTCTTTTGGAAATACGGGTGAATTAATTAGCAATATATATGGCTTTGAGGTCAGGGAGTTTCAGGTTATTTTTAATTTTGTTTATTTATATATTAAGTTTAGGGACTGCACTCATCACTCATGAAGTGACTTAGGGTCAGATGGAATTGTAAAAAAAACCTCTGCCATGAATTTCAACATTTCACGCCTGTCAAATTTATGGAACAAACATCAACACAAAGAAAATATATTCTTTCCATTAAAAATTCAAGATTGATGTGTGTTTGTAGTTAGTTCCCCCCTTCTCCAATAATCTACAGTGGTTCTTAACTTTCAAACATCCTACAAATCCTTCTGCAATTCTTTGAAGGTCATATGACCAAATAGTCTCCAATGAGACTATGGCGGGCCCCAGGGGAAGAGCCTTCTCTGTGGCGGCCCCGGCCCTCTGGAATCAACTCCCCCCGGAGATTAGAACGGCTCCCACCCTCCTTGTCTTTCGCAAGTTACTCAAGACCCAACTATATCGCCAGGCATGGGGGAACTAAGACATCTCCCCCAGGCTTATTATAGTTCACGTTTGGTATGTATGTGCTGTATGGTTTTTAATTGTTGGGGGTTTTATATATTTTATTATTAGATTTGTCCCATTGTTATACTGTTTTTATTGTTGTTGTGAGCCGGCCCAAGTCTTCAGAGAGGGGCGGCATACAAATCTAATAAATTATTATTATTATTATTATTATTATTATTATTATTATTATTATTATTAATGGCAATTGCGTCTTTTGAGAAATGTTACAGGAGAAGTAGCATCTTTGCAAAGAAATGTCACACTGGAAGCCAGGAATGTCTTGCTGGAAGCAAGATTTCAAGAGACTACTTAAAAAATTGGAACATAGAAAATGAAAGTTGTAATGAATAAAATTTCAGTTTGTCACATATGTATGAGCTGCCAAGGTAGGAATCTATGATTTTCATACATACATACATACATACATACATACATACATACATACATACATACAGTAATGAGCAACCAAAATTATTACTGCCACACTGTGGGATGTGGCTTATTTTGTGGGTGTGGCTTAATGGTCATGTGACTGGGTAGGAGTGGCTTGCTGCCCGTGTGATCAGGTGGGAGTGGCTTGAATGATCATCATTGTTCATGAGATTTGGCTTCTGTACATGCGCAGCACGCAAAATCTCACACGAGGACGCTCTCACATGCAAGATTTTGCCAATTTATGGCAATTTCTTAGCTTCTGCGCATGCGCCGAAGCAAAAAACCACCTAAAACCACCAAAAATCAGCAAAATCTCATGTGGGAGAGTATCCTTGCATGAGACTTTGTTTGCTGTGCATACACAGAAACCAAATCTTGCACATGCCTATGCGTGCATATCTCAATTTCTGCCATCGGAACTCCGATCCCAGCCATACAGGCAGCATACAAATCTAATAAATTGTTATTGTTATTGTTATTGTTACTGTTACTGTTATTGAGACCGCCTTCTGCCGCACGAATCCCAGCGACCGAAGTGGGCCTTCTCCAGGTCTCGTCAACTAAACAATGTCGGTTGGCGGGCCCCAGGGGAAGAGCCTTCTATGTGGCGGCCCCAACTCTCTGGAACCAACTCCCCCCAGAGATTAGAACTGCCCCTGCTCTCCTTGCCTTTCGTAAGCTCCTTAAAACCCACCTTTGTCGTCAGGCATGGGGGAACTGAGACATCTCCCCCGGGCATTTACAATTTATGCATGGTATGTTTGTATGTATGTTTGCTTATTAAATGGTTTTTAAAAAATATTTTAAACTATAATTTAGATTTGTCATGAATTGTTTTACTTTGTTGTGAGCCGCCCCAAGTCTGCGGAGAGGGGCGGCATACAAAATAAATAAATAAATAAAGTAAGTAAGTAAGTAAGTAAGTAAGTAAGTAAGTAAGTAAGTAAGTAAATAAACAAACAAACAAAGAAAGAAAGAAAGAAACAAACAAATAAATAATAATATTGTTATTGTTGATCACCATTGATGACCTTCTGACAAGCAAAATCAATAGGAAATCCAGATTCACTTATATGAATCACTGCAGTTGTTAACTTAGTAATGCTTATTATTACTCACTTAACAACTGCAGTGATTCACATAATAATTGTGAAAAGAATGGTGGTATGATGGAGCAAAGCTCACTTAACAAACTGTCTTCCTTAGCGATGGAAATGTTGATGTCAGTTTTATTCGTGGGTCAAGGGCTAACTGTATTTATTTGTTAATTCAAAATCAACTAAATTTGCTGCTTTGTTTTGTTGGGTTTCACCACTTTAAAACATGTATACACTGTCTTGTAGACAGATCTCTATGGTCAGGTCGCAAGTTAACTGACTAGTGTGTCGCCTTTTGATGACAAAAAGGGGCGTGTACTCTGCAGACTATATAAACACTGCGGAGTAGATGACTCCTCCCTTTTTCCCCCTTTTTGGCCCTGCTGAGTCTTCTTTCCACCTCCTTCTATCTTCCTGTGTGATCCATTGTCCTCGGCTGAGGACACATGCGTGAGATCAATCCAAAAGCATCCTCACACATGGAAGCTTGCATTGGCTGCCGATCACTTTCCGGTCATAATTCAAAGTGTTGGTCATGACCTTTAAAGCCCTACATGGCATTGGACCAGAGTAGCTCCAGAACCGCCTGCTACCGCATGAATCCCAGCGAACAGTTAGGTCCCACAGAGTTGGCCTTCTCCGGGTCCCGTCAACTAAACAATGTCGTTTGGCGGGCCCCAGGGGAAGAGCCTTCTCTGTGGCAGCCCCGGCCCTCTGGAACCAACTCCCCACGGAAATTGGAACTGCCCCCACCCTCCTTGTCTTTCGTAAACTACTCAAGACTCACTTAAACTGCTCAGGCATGGGGGAGTTGAGACACCTTTCCCCCAGGCTCTTTTATACTTTGTTTTATGTTTGGTATGAATGTGCTGTTTGGTTTTTTAAATAATGATAGGGTTTTATATGTTTTTTAATATTAGATTTGTTCCACTACTATATTGTTTTTGTTACTGTTGTGAGCCACCCCGAGTCTTCGGAGAGGGGCGGCATACAAATCCAATAAATAATAAATAAAATAATAATAATAAGCATCCAGAAGTTATTAATATGTACTGAAATATAAGCATTTATGCCTGCTTTCTGTAAATGCATGAATCAACAGAATTGTAGGTAAAAATTGCAATTTATTTCATCTTTAGGAAGGAGTGATCATTTGTTGCTAACAAGTGGGATTCTAAGACACACGATTCATTTCTTGCCATGCTGAACCCGTTGCAAATTAAGCCAGCTGAACACTGTTAATACTAATAATATTAATAGCAACCAAATACCCAACATGTTTCAATATTGCCATCCATTTTTTTATTGCGGAATTCATCTTGATGCATTTTATCGATCTTTGGCTATAGAAATCCATGTTGGGTCTTTCCTAAAACCTCTATAATTTAACTGATAAGTCAAAATTAGGCTTTGAGTATTTCTTCTCTGAGTAGCAACCTCACGAGAACATCCATGCCCTGCAACCACCACATTTTTTTCTATTAATATTAACTAAATTTCATAAACCTTGCTGCAGCATCATCTTTATGATTTAGTAATAGTGAATCCTCTCATTGGGGAGTCGACCAAACCTATGGTGTATTCATCAAGCTGCTTCCAGATAAACAAAATAAAACTAATTATTCCACATACCAGCTTCTTATCAAACCAATATTTTTCCAACAGAAGCAAATATGTATTAAGTCAGAGATAAATGTTATGAACATGCCCATTTACAACATTATATCCTTGCAAAATAAACTGTTATCTATCGATTACATTCTCATGTAAGTATGAGTCATGATTGGACTGTGGCTTATTTGAATGCAATTTTAAACACCATGGTTATGTTTCTAAAGCACAAAACAGTTTATCTTCACTCTCTTTTGGATGTATTTTTGCAACCATATTCATAAACCAAGTTCCCATTTGGAATAATCAGAACACGAAATACAAGCTGAATAGACAAGACCTTTCAGACAACCCTCACTCTGTAAAAGACCTTGGAATACTCATCTCAAATGACCTAAGTGCCAAAGCCCACTGAAAAAACATTGCCAAAAAGGCTTCAAGAGTTGTTAACCTAATCCTACATAGCCTTTGCTCCGGTAATCTCACACTACCAACCCGAGCATACAAAACTTTCCCCAGACCAATCCTTGAATACTGCTCATCTGTCTGGAACCTGCATCACATTTCAGACATAAACACTCTAGAAAATGTCCAGAGATACTTTACTAGAAGAGCCCTCCACTCCTCCACTCACAACAGAATACCCTACGCAACTAGACTTACAATCCTAGGTTTAGAAAGCTTGGAACTACATCGTCTTAAACACAATCTAAGTCTATAAAATTATCTGCTACAACGTCCTTTCTGTCAACAACTACTTCAGCTTTACCCACAACAACACACGAGCACACAATAGATACAAACTTAAAATAAACCGTTCTAAACTCGACTGCAAGAAATACGACTTTAGTAACCGAGTAGTTGATTCCTGGAACACACTACCATGCTATGTACTATCATCACCTAACCCAAAAGCTTTACTTTAGATTATCCACTGTTGACCTCACCTGATTCCTGAGAGGTAAGTAAGGGGTGCACATAAGTGCACCAGACTGCCTTCCATCCCCTGTCCTAATGTTTCTCTTTTACTAGTATCATGTATATAAATATTATATCTTTGTATACCACCAATACATACATGACAAAACAAACAAACAAACAAATAAATAAATAATATTTATTCGCTGCAATTTACAAGACTTTTTTTATTTATTTTATTTATTTATTTATTTATTTATTTATTTTGTCCAATACACAATGAGGGTTTTAGTGGGTATATATCTATATACACATAGTAAAATACATGATGAAGGTTATAGAGGAGATACTCATAGTAAAATATATCTAAGAAATAATAGAAAAGAAGGTATAGTTATATAACATATCAATGAAGGAATAGAAGAAGAGATACAGTGATACCTCATCTTACAAACGCCTCATCATACAAACTTTTCGAGATACAAACCCAGTGTTTAAGATTTTTTTTGCCTCTTCTTACAAACTATTTTCACCTTACAAACCCACCGCTGCCGCTGGGATGCCCCGCCTCCGGACTTCCATTGCCAGCGAAGCACCCATTTTTGTGCTGCTGGGATTCCCCTGAGGCTCCCCTCCATGGGAAACCCCACCTCCAGACTTCCGTGTTTTTGTGATGCTGCAGGGGAATCCCAGCAGCACAAAAATGGGCGCTTCTCTGGCAACGGAAGTCCGGAGGTAGGCTTTCCCAGCGAGGGGAGTCTCAGTGAATTCGCAGCATCGCAAAAACACAGAGGTCCAGAGGTGGGGGTTTCGAAGAGTTCATTTTTGTGGTGCTGGGATTCCCCTGCAGCATTGCAAAAACACAGAAGTCCGGAGGTGGGGTTTCCCATGGAGGGGAGCTTCAGGGGAATCCCAGCAGCAGAAAAACGGGCACTTCAGCTGGCAAAAGGAGTGAATTTTGGGCTTGCGCGCATTAATCGCTTTTCCATTGATTCCTATGGGAAACACTGTTTCATCTTACAAACTTTTCACCTTAAGAACCTCATCCCAGAACCAATTAAGTTTGTAAGACAAGGTATCACTGTATAGGAATAGAAGAAAGGAATAGGAGATATAGGAGAGCAATAGGACAGGGGACGGAAGGCACTCTAGTGCACTTGTACTAGCCCTTTACTGACCTCTTAGGAATCTGGATAGGTCAACCGTAGATAATCTAAGGGTAAAGTGTGAGGGGTTTGGGGATGACACTATGGAGTCCGGTAATGAGTTCCACGCTTCGACAACTCGGTTACTGAAGTCATACTTTTTACAGTCAAGTTTGGAGCGGTTAATATTAAGTTTAAATCTGTTGTGTGCTCTTGTGTTGTTGTGGTTGAAGGTGAAGTAGTCGCCGACAGGCAGGACATTGCAACATATGATCTTGTGGGCAATACTTAGATCTTGTTTAAGGCGTCTTAGTTCTAAACTTTCTAGGCCCAGGATTGAAAGTCTAGTCTCGTAGGGTATTCTATTTCGAGTGGAGGAGTAAAGGGCTCTTCTGGTGAAGTATCTTTGGACATTTTCAAGGGTGTCAATGTCTGAGATACTTTTACATCCCAAGAAGAGAAAGGCACATATTAACCATACATAGAAAACAATGTGCAATGCGCACAACCTATTATTCAGTATCCCCAGGATAGCTGCAACCTGCCTTCTTTCATTTAGTTAATTTACATATTAACCCCCCCCCAAAAAAAAGATCTCAAGGGGACAAAAATATGAAAAGAATATGAAAATTATCCGCTCCACAAAAGAGTGCTGAATTCTGCTGAATTTAGCTCCCCATCAAAAGTTAAGACAAGGGAAGTCAACCTTCTAAAGTTGGTAAGGAGGCTATTTCTAAGTGAGGTTGAACTGAGAGGGTCTTCATGTCCATCAGTTTAATCCCTCTTTGAGCAACTTCTGCAAAAGGAAAGTAATCAAGCCGTCAAACTGCACACCACAGCAATCCGATGATTGTGCATTTTGTATAGTTTTCTGACACACTTCACTAGCTGCCCCTCAATGTTTCAGCAGAGGATGGTGAAAGGATGCGAATAGCATTTTGTGCAGAGACACTCCAGATTCCCCTTTATTTGAACTGAATTTGTTTTGGCTTGAGACAGCTTATAAAAATTGATATTTTTTTTAACTCTGCTGTTCTGTTCGAAAAAAGTTCCTAATGTTATGTTTGGGTCACATACGACCCGGACTGAAAACACTTCATTTGAAGTGCTTATGTTTGGTCAATTTGAAAACTTTTTTCACTTGGAAAGTAGTCTGAACATTTCTGCACACAATGATATGAAAATTGAAATGAAAAAATTAATCCTTATTGGTTTATTTTGCACATAAATGTGCCTCCTCCCCCGTTTTTGTGAATTTTTTTCAATTTATGGATAGTTTTGCTAGCAGAATGCATTCTATTTTATAAAGCCCCCCACCCCCAAAAAAAAATTATCATAGAGAGAACCCCTGAAATGATGAAAATTCATGAAATTTCAAGTTTCAGATATGCAGGGAAAATTTTTTACAGGACTCAAACTTGGCTTCGGGTCACATACGACCCGAACAGAACAGCAGGGTATATTTGAAAACAGTCAGGGTTGTAGAACATTCCAGTAGAAGATTGATTTGCACGGCAGGTGCCTTTAAGAGCCGGCCGAAATTGCCCCTGGAGCCAGGGAGACGCTGCCGGCGTCTGTTTCTGGCTTCCGGGGAAACCCGGAAGTTCGGTTTTTGGCAGCGCGCCAGGCCAGCGCGCTGCCTCGTGGGCCAGGGAGGAGGTCCTAAGCCGCCCCATTTAAGGGTGGCTCGAAGTGGACCTCCTCCTTTTGCCCTCGGCTATCCTGAAAGCGAACACCCGCCCGCCCTCCTCTATCTTACAGTGTGCCTGGATGGGGTCGCCTCAGGGCCGAATAGGAATTTTTGGCGGTCTCTCCTTGGTGCGGCCATTTTTTCGCCTATTCCGCACTATCGTTAAGGACGGACCAGTTAGGGGGTGCGGCACAATGTAGAGATACATTGGATTAATTTGGCTTCCCTCTGGTCACTGGGTTAGGGGCGGAAATGGGCAGTAGGAACAACTGCACGTTCTCCTTTTGGGCATCCAGAGTGAATAGAATAGAACAGAACAGAATAGAATAGAATTCTTTATTGGCCAAGTATGATTGGACACACAAGGAATTTGTCTTTGGTGCATATGCTCTCAGTGAACCATAAAATAAAATATACATTTGTAAATTTGAGTTGGACATGATGAATTGGACATCCTTTTCATTTTTCTAAATAAATCAATGACTAGATACTCCCAGTTAGAGAGCCGGGGTGGCGCAGTGGTTAGTTGTAGCTAGTTGCTAGCTGTAGTTCAGCAGTTCAAATCTCACCACCGGCTCAAGTTTGACTCAACCTTCCATCCTTCCATGGTGGGTATAAAACGAGGACCCAGATTGTTAGGTGCAATATGCTGATTCCCTAAACTGCTTAGAGAGAGCTGTAAAAGCATGATGAAATGGTATATGTCTAAATGCTAAAATGCTAAATGCTAGGAGAATGAGGGATTTGACAAAACAATAGACATTTGGTAAAATGTCTATTGATAAAATGTCTATTGATGTCCTTGGTAATTTGAATGCATAAGTGACATCTCTAAAGAACCAAAAGCCCATAACCTGGATGAGGTGTAGCCACAGGTTCCTACAACGGGAT
The DNA here is from genome assembly GCF_031021105.1 of Erythrolamprus reginae. Taxonomy (NCBI): domain Eukaryota; kingdom Metazoa; phylum Chordata; class Lepidosauria; order Squamata; family Dipsadidae; genus Erythrolamprus; species Erythrolamprus reginae. The sequence goes on along the minus strand of NC_091953.1, from coordinate 14,795,405 downwards.
CATCCCATCTCACTAGTTATAGAATTCATCCTACACTGCTCAAAAAAATAAAGGGAACACTTAAACAACACGATATAACTAAATCAAACTTTTGTGAAATCAAACTGTCCTCTTAGGAAGCAACACTGATTGACAATCAATTTCACATGTTGTTGTGCACATTCAACTTTGTACAGAACAAAGTATTCAATGAGAATGAGAATTCAATGAGAATTCATTCATAGAAACATAGAAGATTGACAGCAGAAAAAGACCTCATGGTCCATCTAGTCTGCCCTTATACTATTTTTTGTATTTTATCTGTTGTGGTTCGGCCTGAGGCTGCTCAGGGACCGGCTGCGTCTCTGCTGGCTCCATGCCCGGAGGAGGATGACAGCGCAGAGGAGGGGGCTGAACAGTCGGACGGGGGAGAGGAGAGTCAGGAATGGGATGAAGGAGAACAGCATGAGAGCCCCTGGGGGGGGGCTCTCCCCAGCCAGTAGCTTGGAGTCATTAGGTGATGACGCACAAGCTGTCATTGACATGAGACAGAGACGTTCAGAGCAACGAAAGGAGCAGTTAAAGAAATATTATCACCATAGAATTAGAAACAGCTGGGTTTGGGTGTGGTCCTCATCAGCAGGGTTTAAAAGGCAGGCAAGCCCTTGAAGCCATGTGGAGTGTTATCAATTGGAGTTGCGGTGACCTGCTTTGATTCTCAGCGTCTCTGATCTTGGCTTGTGGCCTAGCAGTCTGGAAGACTCGTGGGAGGCATATGTTTGCTATCTACAGCTTCGTCTGTATATCTTTGAAGTTCCAGCGTTTTCCTGTTTGTAAGGACATTTTCTGTTACCTGTGTTTTCTTTGAATTCTATAAACTGCCTTTGCCTTTTATCGGTGTGTCTGGCTTATCTTTTTGGGTTGGTTTTAGCTTCCGGAGTGACCCAGACAGAACATTATCTTAGGATGGATCTATGTTTATTCAGATCTAGAATGTGTTATTTGAGTGTTCCCTTTATTTTTTTGAGCAGTATATATTAGAGAAGGATGTGGAACAGTCTTTGCAAAGGTGCTATTTTTATTCAAGTCCCCCTTCCTACCATTTCAATTTTTTTTTCCTGGTGTGCTTTAGTTTGATAAATAGCATCTTCCGTTTTATATTGGCTCTTCAGCCCATTCCACCCTGCTTTAATTCTGACATGCAAATTTATACTTCAATCATCCCATCCAACACCTGAACTAGCTAATAGGAATACACTGAGAAGGAAAACGGAATGCAAATATCATTACCCGAGTTCATTATCCATTAAAACCATACAAAGCATGTTTTCTATGGAGCGTTTGACAGCAAATTCTTCTAGTTTGTCATTTGGCAGCAAATTTACTAATGTCTAGCAATCAGTGTGTGAGTGAAGGGGAGGGAGGAACCAGCCATCATTAGCATTTGACTAAGAATTTTTCAACTCATTATCAGGGTGAACACAGACCTTCCAATGTTGGAAATGTTTTGCTTTATCATCAAGGAATGAATTGATGAAGAACGTTACGCTAACTGCAGGGTATTCTGAGTCATTTATAGCTTGCCTTTTAGGAATGAAAGCTCTCAGTGTATCTGCAGAGAGTTAGCACCCACCCCTCTCTTATCAGTAGAAGAATGAAATATTTTAGGAAATATTAAAAGCAAAATATTATTTTTCCCTAAAGAGAGAAATATGGCTCATGGAGACAGAAAGCAGTCCCCATCTTTCCGAGAGAAAAAAATGTAAGAAAGGTTTATTTTGTGTATAGGGGTGAGCCAGAGTGTAGCCATATTGTATCATATAACCGAAGTATACTTTATATGAACTAAGTTATACTTTATATGGCCTTTTCTATGTACATAGAAACATAGAAAATTGACGGCAGAAAAAGACCTCAGAGTCCATCTAATCTGCTCTTACACTATTTCCTGTATTTTATCTTAGGATGGATATATGTTTATCCCAGGCATGTTTAAATTCAGTTACTGTGGATTTACCAACCACGTCTGCTGGAAGTTTGTTCCAAGCATCTACTACTCTTTCAGTAAAATAATATTTTCTCATGTTGCTTTTGATCTTTCCCCCAACTAACTTCAGATTGTGCCCCTTTGTTCTTGTGTTCACTTTCCTATTAAAAACACTTCCCTCCTGGACCTTATTTAACCCTTTAACATATTTAAGTGTTTCAATCATGTCCCCCTTTTTCCTTCTGTCCTCCAGACTATACAGATTGAGTTCATTAAGTCTTTCCTGATACGTTTTATGCTTAAGACCTTCCACCATTCTTGTAGCCCGTCTTTGGACCCGTTCAATTTTGTCAATATCTTTTTGTAGGTGAGGTCTCCAGAACTGAACACAGTATTCCAAATGTGGTCTCACCAGCACTCTATATAGCGGGATCATAATCTCCCTCTTCCTGCTTGTTATACCTCTAGCTATGCAGCCAAGCATCCTGCTTGCTTTCCCTACCGCCTGACTGCACTGTTCACCCATTTTGAGACTGTCAGAAATCACTACCCCTAAATCCTTTATACTTTATATAAAGGATTTATACCTAAATCCTGTATACTTTATATGAACCAAGTTATACTTTATATGACCTTTTCTATGTACATAGAAACATAGAAAATTGACGGCAGAAAAAGACCTCAGGGTCCCTCTAATTTCCTGTATTTTATCTTAGGATGGATATATGTTTATCCCAGGCATGTTTAAATTCAGTTTCTGTGGATTTACCAACCACGTCTGCTGGAAGTTTGTTCCAAGCATCTACTACTCTTTCAGTAAAATAATATTTTCTCACGTTGCTTATGATCTTTCCCCCAACTAACTTCAGATTGTGCCCCCTTGTTCTTGTGTTCACTTTCCTATTAAAAACACTTCCCTCCTGGACCTTATTTAACCCTTTAACATATTTAAATGTTTCAATCATGTCCCCCCCTTTCCCTTCTGTCCTCCAGGCTATAGAGATTGAGTTCATAATCAAGGGTGCAAAGCAGTATTGTGCATAAATATGATATTTTAAGCCCATTGTTTTAGTAACAGAAGATAAGAACAAGACTCGGGAATTTACATCCTGAAAGTCCCTAAGTAAAAAGGAAATAAACCCCACATAAATAACATATGTCATTGTCAACTTCATGACTTATGGGAGTATTCAGAATTCCATCACTATATTTATGTCTATGAGGGCAAAGCACTCCTATGGGGACAGACATGAAAGCTACGAGTCTACGGAGAAGGGCGGCATACAAATCCAATTAATAATATCTTTACTAGATAAATGGTCAAAGCAATGGAAACTGCAGTTTAATGTTTCCAAATGTAAAATAATGCACTTGGGGAAAAAGAATCCTCAGTCTGAGTATTGTATTGGCAGTTCTGTGTTAGCAAATACTTCAAAAGAAAAGGATTTAGGGGTAATGATTTCTGACAGTCTCAAAATGGGTGAACAGTGCAATCAGGCGGTAGGGAAAGCAAGTAGGATGCTTGGCTGCATAGCTAGAGGTATAACAAGCAGGAAGAGGGAGATTATGATCCCGCTATATAGAATGCTGGTGAGACCACATTTGGAATACTGTGTTCAGTTCTGGAGACCTCACCTACAAAAAGATATTGACAAAATTGAACGGGTCCAAAGACGGGCTACAAGAATGGTGGAAGGTCTTAAGCATAAAACGTATCAGGAAAGACTTAATGAACTCAATCTGTATAGTCTGGAGGACAGAAGGAAAAGGGGGGACATGATCGAAACATTTAAATATATTAAAGGGTTAAATAAGGTTCAGGAGGGAAGTGTTTTTAATAGGAAAGTGAACACAAGAACAAGGGGACACAATCTGAAGTTAGTTGGGGGAAAGATCAAAAGCAACATGAGAAAATATTATTTTACTGAAAGATTAGTAGATCCTTGGAACAAACTTCCAGCAGACGTGGTAGATAAATCCACAGTAACTGAATTTAAACATGCCTGGGATAAACATATATCCATCCTAAGATAAAATACAGAAAATAGTATAAGGGCAGACTAGATGGACCATGAGGTCTTTTTCTGCCGTCAGACTTCTATGTTTCTATGTTTCTAATAATAATAATAATAATAATAATAATAATAATAATAATAATAATAATTATTATTATTATTATTATTATTATTATTATTACTACTACTACTACTACTACTACTACTACTACTACTACTACTACTGCATGTGCTGACACCAAGAATGGATTCTAATATTTTTTTAACTACCAATTCTGTGGGTGTGGCTTATTTTGTGGGCATGGTTTCATGGTCATATGACTGGGTGGGAGTGATTTGGCAGTCATGTGACTGGGTGGGGGGTTGCTGAGTGGTCATGTGATTGGGTGGTAATGTGACTGGGTGGTCATGTGACTGGGTGGACGTGGCCAATTTGACATCACTCATGTTAAGAGTTAGGGTTCCCTTAATAGCCTTTGTCTTTTTTTTATTCAATTTTTTTTTTTTATTATTTTTCATAAAACAGACATACAGACGTACAAACATTAAACATAAAATGGGGATGTATTTCCCCGCTTCTTTTGAAAGTATACATTCAAATAGAAAAAAGAATACATAATCAAATATTTGTTAAATGTTAAAAAGTCTAGTAAAAAATTTTCAAATCTTAAATGCAATATTAGTACGGTATAAGTAAAAATGCTTAATATGTTATTTATGTGTAATATATTCATCTAATCAAACATTCAAACAAATCTCAATTACTAAACATACATAAAACAAAATTTTTAATATATCGCTTGTGAGTAAACTACTATATCAAAATCATCAACAAATACATCTAATATTGTTATTACCTAAATAAAAACAGATCTATCTCTTATTTTTTCTTGTCTAACCATTTATATATGTTGTTCCATGTTTCATAAAATTTTGTATCTTCTTGATCGTTTAATCGTCTTGTCATCATATCCATTTCGGCGCAATCTAATATTTTAGCTATAACTTCTTCTTTCTTGGGGATTTCCTCCCCCTTCCAGTTTTGCGCATATATTATTCTAGCCGCAGTTAATATGTGTATGATTAAGTAAAAAGTTTCCTTCTTATAAGTCTGATTAGTAATTCCTAATAAGTAAAATTCCGGGGTGTTATCTATGTCATATTTTAATATTTCTTTTAATATCTTCTCAATCATCTTCCAATAAGTTTTAGCTTTGCTACATGTCCACCATTGATGGTAATAAGTTCCTATATCTTTCTTGCATTTCCAACACAGTGGGGATGTTTTAGGAAACATTTTAGCTATCCTGTTTGGTGGAAGGTGCCATCTATAAAACATTTTAATTTGGTTTTCTTTTAATGAAACTGACTTGGTCATTTTCCAATTATTAATCCAGACTTTTTCCCAAGTATCTATATCTATTTCCTTACCTATATTTCTGCACCATCTTATCATGGTATCTTTTAGAGTCAACTCTATATTTTTGTGAGCGATAAGAAATTTATATATTTTCCCTATCATTTTTACTGAATTATTAATAATTAAATGACTTAGCAAATTCTTACTTTTATTAAAAGTGTAAAGAGTTATATCCTTCTGATATCTGGATCGAATCTGGGCATAATGCCACCAATCTATTATTATCCCTTCTTCTTGTAGTTTATTCCTAGGCTTTAGCTTCATCTGATCATTTAATAATTCTTTATATCTATAAAATATTTTCGTGTCTTTTATAGATTTTGGATGTGTTATTGCTTCTAGGGGGGCTATCCATTCTGGAACATTTAAGAAGTGATTTTTCTTTATGTCCTTCAAAACCTCTAGTAAATACTTCCTTAATGTGTGTCTTTTAAAATATGAGTGATTTTTTTCCTTGTCATACCATATAAATGCATGCCAACCCAGCATAAGATCATGTCCTTCTAAATTTAATATTCTTTTATTCTCTAAGGTTATCCAATCTTTAATCCATGTTAAGGCGGCGGCCTGATAATATAATTTCCAGTTTGGAAGACCAAATCCTCCTCTTTCTTTAATGTCTTCCAAACAGTTTATTTTTATCCTTGCTTTTTTCCCTTGCCATATAAATTTTTTAACTAAGTTTGTCAAAGTTTTAAAGAAAGTTCCCCCTGGGTTTATTGGAATTACCTGAAAGAGAAATAAAACCTTAGGCAGAATATTCATCTTGATTGTGGCAATTCTTCCTAAAAATGATATTTTCAGGTTATTCCATGTTTCTAAATCTTTTTTAATTTCTGATAATAATTTTATGTAATTATCATTTTTTAAAGTTATTGTTTTCGCTGTTAAATTTATTCCTAAATATTTTACTTTCTTTACGGTTTTTATTCCAGAAATATTTTCTAATTTAGTTTCTTGTATTTTATTCATATTTTTGGTTAAGAAAGAAGTTTTGCTTTTATTTATCTTTAAACCTGCTACCTTTCCGTATTGTTCAATAGTTTGGAATAAAGAAGGAACAGTTGTTATCGGTTCTTCAATTATAAACGTTAAGTCATCTGCAAAAGCTTGGAGTTTGTAAGTTTCGTCTCCTATAGTTAAACCTTTTATTTCGGAATCCGCTCTTATTTTAATTAATAAAGTTTCAAGTGTCATAATAAATAACAATGGTGATATAGGACATCCTTGACGAACTCCCTTGTTTATATCAAGTGCTTGTAATTGGTTATTATTTAATATTATTTTAGTCGTTTGTTTTGAGTATATAGTATCTATTAAATTAACAAATTTTGAGCCAAATCTCATTTTGTTTAATTGCATTTTTATAAATGTCCAGTTAACGTTGTCAAAGGCCTTTTGAGCATCTAAGAACATTAAGGATGCTGTCTTATCTGGATGTTGTTCATAGTATTCTAATGTGTTTATTACTGTTCTAAGGTTATTTTTAATTTGTCGCCCTGGTAGAAATCCATTTTGGTCTTGATGTATTATTCCATTTATAATTCTTTTAAGTCTATCTGCATAAATGGCAATAAATATTTTATAATCTACATTTAATAAAGATATGGGTCTATAATTTTTGATTTTTAGTGGGTCAGTGCCGGATTTGTGTATTAAAGTTGTCAGCGATTCTGACCAAGATTTCGGAATTTTACCCTCAAGTCTACATAAATTAAAAATTTCTAACATATAGTTTCTTACTATTTCATTGTCTATCTTATACCATTCTGCCGGTATAGCATCCGGACCAGTGGCCTTATTGTTTTTCTGTTTTTTAATTATAGTTAGGAGTTCTTCCATTGTTATTGGACCATCCAACATAGTCTGTTGATCTTCTGTTATTTGTGGTAATTTTGAAGCCTGTAAGTAATTAAAAACCTCATCTTCACTGACATTGTCTTTGGCATAAAGATCTTTATAAAAATTATAAACAATGTCCGCCTTTCCTTCTGTATCATATTTTATTGTACCGTCTTTGTCTTCTAATTTTTTTATCAATTTGGATTGACTCTGCTTTCTAAGTTTATATGCTAACCATCTGCCTGGTTTATTTGCATGTTCAAAATAATGTTGTTTTGCTCTTTTAATTTATTATTATTATTATTATTATTATTATTACTACTATTACTACTACTACTACTACTACTACTACTGCATGTGCTGACACCAAGAATGGATTCTAATATTTTTTTAACTACCAATTCTGTGGGTGTGGCTTATTTTGTGGGCATGGTTTCATGGTCATATGACTGGGTGGGAGTGATTTGGCAGTCATGTGACTGGGTGGGGGGTTGCTGAGTGGTCATGTGATTGGGTGGTAATGTGACTGGGTGGTCATGTGACTGGGTGGACGTGGCCAATTTGACATCACTCATGTTAAGAGTTAGGGTTCCCTTAATAGCCTTTGTCTTGCCAGTTAGTCTTTCCAGCTGGATTTCTTGAACAGGTAAGACCTGATGATATGAGATTTCCTGAAGCACAGGGATGCATTGATGCAAAATCTTTGTGAATAAGGGATTAAGCCAAAATAGAATGTGTAGCAATAGAAGTAGGTCTCTCTCTCTCTGTCTCTCAAGAGCTTTTTCTGCAATTTATGGAGTGTCCCCCAGAGAATCTTGACTGGCACCACATAAGCATCATTTTAGCTCCAGATGAAGACCTTTCTATTTTCTCAAGCTTTTGAATTGGCTTTGAATTAACTCTGAATTGCATTTTAATTTCCATTGCTTTAGATTTTGAGTGGCCACTTGTTTTGAATGGTGTTTTTGTTTTGTATTTGATTTGATTGCCTGCTTTATTCGAACGATATCTTTTAGTGTGTTTGGTTGTAAAATGCTTAGAGAGGTTAGGCAGTTGAAAATTTTAATAAATAAATTAAAGAGAAGAGAAAAAAAGACCCTTCGTAGATATGAGTTTCTGGCTTGTGGTTTTATGATTTATGATTTGACTTCAGAAAGATGTCACAAGTAGTCCTTAACTTATGACCACAACTGAGCCCAACATTTAAATTGCTAAGCAAAACAGTTATTGAGTTGTGCTGAATTTTATGACCGTTCTTATACCTATTGCTAATCACAATTGTTAAGTGATTCATTGGAGTTCTTAAGAGCATATTAAAGTAAATTTTTTTGCTTGTCAGAAGTTTGCAAAAGGTGATCACACAACTTTGGCACACTGAAATAAAGTAGGGAAAAACCAGGGTGAGCTGCTGGGGTTTTCAGAGGTTCGGGAGAACCTCCAGCTAAGAATTTGTGCAGTTCGGAGAACCCCCAAATCCCACTCCTAGCTGCCCTCCACCCCCACCCTCCTTGCCTTTCATAAGCTACTCAAAACCCACCTATGTCACCAGGCATGGGGTAACTGAGTTGCCCATAGGCTATGCTAAGGATATGGAAGAATTGTGTATGGTCTGTCTGAGTTGTATGGTTTTAATAAGGGGTTTTTAATGTTTTTTTTTTAATATATTCGATTTGTTGTGAGCCGCTCAGAGTCCTCAGAGAGGGGCGGCATACAAATCTAATAAATAATAATAATAATTATTATTATTATAATATATATATATATATTTGTTTTCGTAACAATCTACATATATATATATGTTTCGTAACAATCTACATATATATATATATATATATATATATAGAGGCAAAAAAGGAGCTGTGATGTTCCTTCAATATACCAGGGTGATTCGACCCAAAATGTAACCCTTCCCTGGTACAGAGCTGAAGGGATTGGATACTGTAGCCTAGAGGATAATTCTCTGCCTTACAAGGCAAAGGTTGCAGGTTCAAGTCCCAGTGGGTATGGCTAGCTGATGAGGCCAAAATAAGGCCGAAATAGATCTATCCTAGTCTCCCTTAATTTTCAAATTCAGCTTAAACATGTGACATATATATATATATATATATATATATATATATATATATATATATATATATATATATATATAAATATAAATGTGTGTGTGTGTGTCACATTTTTTTTGCTGAATTTGAAAATTAAGGGAGACTAGGATAGATCTACTTCGGCCTTATTTTGGCCTCATCAGCTAGCCATACCCTCACTGGGACTTGAACCTGCAACCTTTGCCTTATAAGGCAGAGAATTAACTTCTAGGCTACAGTATCCAATCCCTTCAGCTCTGCACCAGGGAAGGGTTACATATTTTTGTATCGAATCACCCTGGTGTATTGAAGCTTCCTTTTGCCTCTAGACCCCATCAGGGGCCATATTCCAAGGCAGATAAGCTATGATGCTCCTTCAATATACCAGGGGGTTCAACAAAAAATTAATCATGCTTGAAATAGATCTATACTAGTCTCCCTTTTCATTATCAGCAAAAATATGTCACACACACACACACACATAGTTACATACAGTGATGGGCTCCTACGGGAATGGTCAGGAACGCAGTTCCGGTAGCAAAATTTCGAGCTCCACCCCAGAGCACCCAATTTGCACTGAAAGATGTTGAAACAAAATGCATAAGCCATGCCCACAGTGTGGTAGTAAAAAAATTGGTACCTCATCCCTGGTTATATAACATATATATATAACATACACACAACATAGATACATACATACATATACAGTATATCCAACTCAAATTGTTCCTGATGGGTATTGCCAGCTATTAAATAGGAACTATTGATCTTATAAGGGAATATTACCACTCTGATCAGTTAGAAGGTAACAAAATTTTAAAAAGTCAGTGTAACCTGAAAATTTAGGGCATAAAAGTGTAATAACAGGTTAACATTGGTACAGTTATTTCCACTTTGGTATCTTCAACCAAGTATACTAAAAGAATGGAAGGAAAGAAGTATCAAACAGCATCCTAAGTATGGCATTAAAAGATGGCAATCATTCACTGAGCTGAGAAACACACAGCAGGGAGCTGCGAAGATGCATTTAGAAATATACTTCTGGGGTTTGGGAAGAAGCAAATAATGTTGCTAGATAAGTTGTTGAAGACTTCAAAAGAAGCCATTTCTAAAACATTGAATCATGACGTTTTTCAACGTTTCAGGACTATTTAGTCACAGTCTTTTGAGCAAGAATCCAAATTTAACCATTTTTCTTCAGTCTCTGTTTAGGTGCATAAAAAATGAATCCAACACCAATATTGTTAATATTTTGTTTCTTGCCTCTAACTTAATCAGCATATCTGCATATCTACAAGCAAGAACTTGTGCGGGACCACAAAATAATTAAAGTAATTTAAAAATGAAGCTGCTAAAAGGCTCTGGGACTTCAGAATTCAAACCAACAGGCACCTTTCAGCTAACATCCTAAACTGTCGATAAGAAAAATAAATTAGATGGTGGATGTAGCAACACTTTTTGGAGGCAACAAAATAAAAAAGAAAGAAAGACTTGCAAATAGAACTAGAATGACTGGGTCAAAATAAAGCACAGGTAGGACCAACAGTAACAGGCACCTTGGGTGCAATTCCAAAACAACAGGAGAATCACTTGAATACCATTGACATTGACAAAATCACCACCAGTCAATTACAAAAAGCAGCTTTGCTTTGCATGTATGACAACAAATACCTTTAATATTACTGAACTTCTACTTATCTCAGATCCTTGGAAAGGATTCAATAGGCCAGTGGACAAAAATGCCATATCCAGTCTAAATACAGTATCTTGCAGACTGTGAGCAACCATAATATATCTTTGGTATAAATAAATATATAGGCCTGATACTCAATATTAATAAACCTCCGTTTATGTGAGCAGTGCATAATGCAGATAGACAGAGAAGAAGTTAAAGTAGTAGCAGAATTTATCTTGCTAGGTTCAAAATGTCAGAGGTACTAGTGATTGTAGCAATAAAATATATCTGCTACATGGGAGAACTACTAGAGAAACACAAACCAGCCTATAAATTGGAGAGCCATCAGCCTGCCAAAAGAAATTATCTATTATAAAAGCCATTGTTCTCTGTTATAACATATAAAAATTGAACCAAAAGGGCTCAATATAGACAAATCAATGTATTTGAATTATACAGTTGGAGAAAATAGTTCTGCCCTCTACAAGAGCAAATCAGATTATTTCTTGATCAGATTTTTATCCCTCCACAACCAAAACACTCCCAGAGTTTACAAAAACAAGAAAGCATAATAATGAGACAAAATCTCTTGTAATGCATTCAACAAAATTACCATCCGCATTGAAGCTTTTCCAACAATGATTCATTAATAGGAAAAATATTCTGCAAGAAACTCTTCAATAAATGAAAAAAAAAGAATAGGGTGCAGATATCTACAAAGCTAAGCCAACTTTAGCCCAAGTCCCACCCTGAATGAGAAGATTACCCAAAATTGCCTTCTATAATAGCAGCTTACCCATGGTTGAGTGCTCAGTTGGGAAGCCTTAACAATGAAGCTACAGCTGAAATATTCTGAATACTTAATACATACAGTCCAATCTCTGAAAGCAGACAAGATTTTGAGGGGAAGGGGAAGACAATAAAAAAGGAAGCCTACAAGATAGGTGGAATGGAAACTAATCAAAGAGAAAAGCAACCTAGAGCTAAGGAATCCCAGCGACCAGTTAGGTCCCACAGAGTGGGTCTTCTCTGGGTCCCGTCAACTAAACAATGTCGCTTGGCAGGACCCAGGGGAAGAGCCTTCTCTGTGGTGGCCCCGGCCCTCTGGAACCAACTCCCCCCAGAGATTAGAATTGCCCCCACCCTCCTTGCCTTTCGTAAGCTTCTTAAAACCCACCTCTGCCACCAGGCATGGGGGAATTGAGATACTCTTTCCCCCTAGGCCTTTACAATTTTATGCATGGTATGTCTGTCTGTCTGTCTGTCTGTCTGTCTGTCTGTCTGTCTGTCTGTCTGTATTTATCTATCTATCTATCTATCTATCTATCTATCTATCTATCTATCTATCTATTTATTTATTGGATTTGTATGCCGCCCCTCTCCAGAGACCTCATGGTCCATCTAGTCTGCCCTTATACTATTTTTTGTATTTTATCTGTTGTGGTTCGGCCTGAGGCTGCTCAGGGACCGGCTGCGTCTCTGCTGGCTCCATGCCCGGAGGAGGATGACAGCGCAGAGGAGGGGGCTGAACAGTCAGACGGGGGAGAGGAGAATCAGGAATGGGATGAAGGAGAACAGCATGAGAGCCCCCGGGGGGGGGCCCTCTCCCCAGCCAGTAGCTTGGAGTCATTAGGCGATGACGCACAAGCTGTCATTGACATGAGACAGAGACGTTCAGAGCAACGAAAGGAGCAGTTAAAGAAATATTATCACCATAGAATTAGAAACAGCTGGGTTTGGGTGTGGTCCTCATCAGCAGGGTTTAAAAGGCAGGCAAGGCCTTGAAGCCATGTGGAGTGTTATCAATTGGAGTTGCGGTGACCTGCTTTGATTCTCAGTCTCTCTGATCTTGGCTTGTGGCCTAGCAGTCTGGAAGACTCGTGGGAGGCATATGTTTGCTATCTACAGCTTCGTCTTGGCAGCAAGAATCCTGTATATCTTTGAAGTTCCAGCATTTTCCTGTTCGTAAGGACATTTTCTGTTACCTGTGTTTTCTTTGAATTCTATAAACTGCCTTTGCCTTTTACCGGTGTGTCTGGCTTATCTTTTTGGGTTGGTTTTAGCTTCCGGAGTGACCCAGACAGAACATTATCTTAGGATGGATCTATGTTTATTCAGATCTAGAATGTGTTATTTGAGTGTTCCCTTTATTTTTTTGAGCAGTATATATTAGAGAAGGATATTTATTTATTTATTTATTGGATTTGTATGCCGCCCCTCTCCAGAGACTCGGGGCGGCTAACAGCGACAATAAAACAGTGTACAATAGTAATTTGATATTGATGATTAAAAATCTATTAATATAAAAACCAAACATACATACAGACATACCATGCATAGAATTGTAAAGGCCTAGGGGGAAAGAGGATCTCAATTCCCCCATGTCTGGCGGCAGAGGTGGGTTTTAAGTTGTTTACAAAAGGCAAGGAGGGTGGGGGTAGTTCTAATCTCTGGGGGGAGTTGGTTCCAGAGGACTGGGGCCGCCACAGAGAAGGCTCTTCCCCTGGGTCCCGCCAAGCGACATTGCTTAGTTGACGGGACCCGGAGAAGATCCACTCTGTGGGACCTAACTGGTCGCTGTATGTTTGGTTTGATAATAAGGGTTTTTAACTGTTTTAATATTGGATTGTTATATGCTGTTTTTGTTACTGTTATTAGCCGCCCCGAGTCTACAGAGAGGGAAGGCATACAAATCCAATAAATGATGATAATGATAATGATGAATAATTTATTGACAGAGAGAACAATTAATCAGTGGATCACCTTGCCTCCAGAAGTTGTAAATGCTCCAACATTGAAGGTTTTTCAGAAGAGATTGGACAATCATTTGTCTGAAATGGTATAGGGTTTCCTGCCCGAGCAGGGGGTTAGACTAGAACAGGGGTAGGCAAAGTTGGCTCTTCTATGACTTGTGGACTTCAACTCCCAGAATTCCTGAGCCAATCGTGGCATCTCAGGAATTGTGGGAGTTGAAGTCCACATGTCATAGAAGAGCCAACTTTGCCTACCCCTGTACTAGAAGAACTCCAAGGTCCCTTCCAACTCTTTTATTTTGTTATTCTAGATAGGTGGATACAAATTAAAGCTAAGGAAGATACAGAATATTATTATTATTATTATTATTATTATTATTATTATTATTATTATTGTTGTTGTTGTTGTTGTTGTTGTTGTTGTTTTGTTTTTGTTTTTGTTTTTGTTTTTGTTATTATTATTATTATTATTTATTAGATTTGTATGCCATCCCTCTCCGTAGATAATGTATGGATGAAATTTTATGACTGGATAGAAAATGAATATACATAGAAATCAAATTATAATGATTAAAAGAGGGGGGACAGAATGGAGAATAAATGGTGGAAGACCCAGGTGACCAAATCAGATTTTGAGGAGGCAGCATTAGAATAACAGCATATACCTAGAGTATAGAGTTACATGAAATGTGTACAGAAATCATATAAAAATAACGATTTTAGAAGAGACATTGATAGTTTAAAGATGTACAGGAATATATTTACCCGTCTGTTAAATATAAAATGAATTAGGATTAGGATCAGTTAGGGGAAGGTTAAGCGGGAGAAAGAGGAAGTAGAAAGGGAAGGGAGAAGAGAAGGAGTGGAGGGATGTAGGAAGGGAGAGAGAAGGGCTGAAAAGGTAGAGGGAGGAGATAGAGACAGAAGTAAGGGAGTGTACCAAAAAGAAAAGAAAATAGACCAATAACAGCATAAAATAGGTGAAAAAATAGGTGAATATTGATTATGATCGAGTCTTCGGGGAAGGGCAGCATACAAATCTACAATTAATAATAATAATAATAATAATAATAATAATAATAATAATAATAAGATAATAATGAGATAATAATGAGATAATAATGAGATAATAATGAGATAATAATGAGATAATAATGAGATAATAATGAGATAATAATGAGATAATAATGAGATAATAATGAGATAATAATGAGATAATAATGAGATAATAATGAGATAATAATGAGATAATAATGAGATAATAAGATGATCCAGTGGAACTTGTGCTGGAACTACCATTTACCAGTGGCAAAGAACTGGTGGGATCATAAGCCCGAAAAAGTGGTCAAAAATGAGCAAGCAAAACTACTGTGGGACTTCCGGCTTCAGACTGACCGAATTCTGAAGCATAACACACCAGACATTGTGATCGTGGAGAAAAAGAAAGTATGGATCATCGACATCGCAATCCCAGGAGACAGCAGAATTGAGGAGAAGTAGCTAGAGAAATTAGTGAAATACGAAGATCTAAAAATCGAGCTGCAACGACTCTGGCATAAGCCAGTGAAAGTGGTCCCAGTGGTACTTGGCACGCTGGGCGCAGTACCAAAGGATCTCAGCGGACATTTGAAAACCATCGGAATTGACAAAATCTCCACCTGTCAATTGCAAAAGGACGTTTTACTGGGATCGGCAAACATAATTCGCCGCTACATCACGCAGTCCTAGGTGCTTGGGAAGTGCCCGACTGAAATACGAAATCCAGCATAGTGATCTCGTTTGCTGTGTTGTACTGACATAATAATAATGATAACAATAACAACAACTACTACTACTACTATGTACTTTATTGACATGTTTTAAGGTATATGTTTTGATGTGTATATGGATATTGTGGGTTCCGGGGATTTAAAAAAAACATTTTATTTAAAAAAATAGATAAGTGGATACCATTAAACGAAGCAGGACTTTACAACAACACAAAAATAATGATTGACAACCTTGGTAAAATATGTTTTATCAGGTCACAAAAACGAGAAAGCTACCCAATCCCATTTTTTGAATATGTTTTGTTTTCCTTCATCCCAAGACATCTCAAGACACAATGGAGACACAATAATGGCTGAATTTCCATGATGGGTCATTGTGCACATGCTACCATGTTGCTGTCATCATCACTTTTTATTGAGGACACTGCTGGTAGAGCAGTGAGAGAAACGAGGTCAGGAATTCTTTTTTTGTTGTTGTTCTTTTTATTTGGTCAAGTAAATCCTCATATCATCTTTCGCTAAAACAGCTAATGAAAATTCAGCATGTGGTCTCAGGCTCAGAGCCTGAAAAACAGTGTGAGGGGGTCTTTCCAATCTTCCAATTGCCTCGCAAATGACTCCGATTTCATTGGAGACATAAAGTGGAACATGGTACCCATGGTATTTGATGAAATATAAAACCTCTCTAAAATTACACAGATGAGGGGGAAAAAAACCATCAGGTTTAATAGGCCCGCTTGTTTTGCCCAACGAAAATATCAAGGTGGGGAGAGTCATGGATTTTAAGGCAAATGGTATGCAAATAAGACAAGAACGGAAAAGGATTTCAGACGCAAAGCCTTGCAAAATAGACTCTTTAACTGCACAATATAATCTACTCTGAAATGATCCATAGATAAGGCAATAAAGCAAGGCTTGGCCGCATTCAATAAGGAGTCTTAATGCTGGATGCAATTTCATATCTCTTTAGTAGCATAATTTTACCTTACGTAGAGCACGGTCTTTGGTTAGCTCTATACCACTCAAAATAAATCCCTGCTGTTATGTTCGGGTCTGTGAGACCCGAAATCAAAGTTTGAGACCCTGTAAAAAATTTTCCCTGCATATCTGAAACTTGAAATTTCATGACTTTGAATCATTTCAGGGGTTCTCTCTATGAGAATTTTTTGGGGTGGTGGGGGGCTTCTTTCTTGCTGAAAAAAAAAGTCCCTAAATTTCTGTTTCCGGGCCACCCTAACCCGGACCGAAAATTCTTCATTTGAAGTGCCTATGTTTGGTCAATTTGAAAACGTTTTTCACTTGGGAAGTAGTTTGAACATTTCTGCACACAATGATATGAAAATTTAATTGAAAAGAATAATGCTTATTGGTTTATTTTGATCATAAAAGGCAGGACCCCTTTTTTGTGAACCTTTTTGTCAATTTATAGATAGTTTAGCCTGAAAAATACGTTCAATTTTAGTAGAGTTGGTGTGGGATTGGTAGTTTGAACATTTCTGAACATAAAATATATATAAATTAACTGAAAGAAATGATGCTTATTAGTTTTTTAAAATCAGTAATAAGCCCCCCCACCTGCTTGCAACCATTTTCACTTTAAAAAACATTTAGGATCCAAATCTGAAATATTTTTAATATTTTAGGCATTGATTTAGTCAATTTAACATTGCTGATCATCATAAAAATATTTTTGGGGGTGGGGGCTAACTTTTTTCTGGGCAAAATTTTACCTACACTTGTGCTGTTCCCAGGTCTATTTGACCCGAAACAAAAAATTATTTTAGGTACTTAACTTTGGTCTTTGGCAAAATAAACCAATAAGCATTAATTTTTTTTCATTTCAATTTTCATTTCATTGTGTGTAGAAATGTTCAAACTTGTTTCCAAGTGAAAAAAGCTTTCAAAAAGACCAAATATAAGTACCTAAAATGAACAATTTGCGGTCTGGGTCAAATAGACCTGGGAATAGAACTTTAGGATGTGTTTTTGAGCAGAACACCAGGGTTAGATGGCTCTCATTTCTGTACATTTAAAAAAATGTGTGTGTGGGAGGGTAGGAATAAAGTAAACATTTGAATAATTGCCAGGGACATTGCAACTAAATTATCTTTTTTGGCATATTTGTGTTTATCCTGTCTTCCTTCTTCAGGGGTTGGATTAAGGAGTGTGTATTAGGATAAATGGGATCAAGTTGTCAGATTTCTGAAGCTTATATCATATCCTAATTCTGCAGACTTATTGCTTATTTCTTTTTAATCTAATAATTATGAAAAGTTTATGTGATGTAGCACCAGCTCAAACACCCTGCCTTGCTGTCCAATTTTGACAAAGCAATTCTATAGGACAGAGATAACACACTTGAGGTAAAATTCATCGGAAAATGACCCATTCACAATTTGTATCTATGTGTGTGTATGGAAGAAGAGAATTACAAAAGTACCTGTGTACTTCAGGGAAAGCCATATTATGCACGAGCATCAGAAGAGGTTTTTATACACATAGAGAGAAAAAACCCACAGGGATACATAGGCATACCACTTAAACCTCTTCATATTATGGTTTTCTTCTGCAATAGCATTATTGTACTTCAATGCATATTCTAAGAAGGCTTTCTGCGAAAGGCTCAGAAAATTCTGCAATCCGTAAGCCATTCATTTCTATTTTAGAGGTATGCGTTATTCTTTTCTTGTTTCTGGGTTTCAGTCAGAAAGCTCAACATGGCCTCTTAGCTTCACAGAGAGAATAGACTTCAGCAAAGTGACATCCAATTCTCCACCTGCTTCCTTAGAAGTTTTATACTCTATTGATCCCAACATGATTTACATCTCAATGGTTGTGATGTACATGTGCATTGCCAGCCATTAATTCAAGGTGAAATTAGAAGAGCATTTGGGGGGAAAATGTTTGTAAAAATGGTTGAAATGAAAATAATTCAGAGGAAGAAAAAGTTAAATGGAAGTTTTAGTGAGCTATTTCGATTCTACTTTCTTAGCCTCTCACCAGATGTGGCCTTTTTATTCATAAACTTCAACAACTGACTCTTATTGAGATAGTAAATAATAGCTGATAACTTGTAACTGAAAATATTGTTGAAACAACCAGTCCGCAGAAGGCTAGAACATTTCCAGTGCAAATCACATGCACAAAGATGTTGTATACTTCACAAAGGATGCACAATAGCATATAAGTGTATACAGTAATGGGGCTGTTTCCCCCACGGAGGTGGGGAAGTGGGGATAGTAAGTTTATGCACTATTTGTTGAATATTTAATTAATAGTTTTTTTCTTAATGGCTCTTCCTTCTCTAGAACCTTAGTATGATCCTTAGTTATTTTAAAACAGGAAATAATTAAATGGTATGTTTTTACCCATAAATGCTTTAATCGTTTTAATCATTATCTAGAACTGAACTTTTGTAGCAATTAAAGAAAATTGAGGTGCTTGCCTAATCTGTTATCATACTGAACCTTGTGGGTTCAGTTGAAAACCTTAAAATGTTACTGTGCTCCTCAACAAATAATTCTGTCTATCATTTATCCTTTTTGTGGCTATTCAGATAATGTGACTTAATCATCATTATTATTACTATTATTATTATTATTATTATTATTACTATTACTATTATTATTATTATTATTATTACTATTACTATTATTATTATTATTATTATTATTATTATTATTATTATTATTATTAGAGTTGAAAGGGACCTTACAGGTCATCAAGTCCAACCCCCTGCTTACACAGGAAACCCTACAGCACCCCAGCCAAATGGCAGTCCAATCTCCTCTTGAAATTGTCAAAAGTTGGGGAGTTGACAACCTCCGCTGGCAGGCCGTTCCACTGGTTGATCACTCTCACCGTCAGGAAGTTCTTCCTCATCGGCAGGTTGAATCTCTCCTTGGTTAGCTTCCAACCGTTGTTTCTTGTCCGGCCCTCTGGTGCCCTGGAAAATAGTGTGACCCCCTCCTCTCCATGGCATCCCCTTAAGTATCTATATACAGCTATCATGGCCCCCCTAGCCCTTCTTTTTGCTAGACTATCCATGAGTCCAAGCACCTATTTGAAAATGTATCTTGCTCAGTAAGCCATTCTCACCTAGTCACATGACTTTTAAGCCACCCCTAGTCACATGATTGTCAAGCCACTCCCACCTAGTCACATGGCCGGCAAGCCACTCCTACCTGGTCAAATGACCATCAAGCCACATCCACAAAATAAGCCCCGCCCACAGTGTGGCACTAAAAATTTTGGCAGCCCATTACTGAATGTATTATAACATCAATACAATAGAAATTATCACAAAGTATAAATACAATCTAAGTCAAGCATAATTATGGCCCCTGGGGGAAAAGGTAAATGACTAAGGTGATTAAGGGCCTGGAGACAAAAAAAAATGGTTGTAGGAATTGGTTATGGCCAGTCTAAACAAAAAGGAAGGACCAAGGGTTATATGGCAGCAGTATTTTGGTATTTGAGGGGCTGCCACAAAGAAGAGGGTTCAACCTATTTTCCAAAGCACTAGAAGGCAAGACAAGGAGCAATGAATGGAAATAATCAAGGAGAGAAGCAACATGGAATTAAGGAGAACTTCCTAACAGTGAAGATAATTAACCAGTGGAATAACTTGCTTTCAGAAGTTGTGAGTTCTCCATCACTGGAGGTTTTTAAGAAAAGACTAGACAGTCACCTCTATGAAATGGTACAGAGTCGCCTGCTTGAGCATGGGCTGGACTAGATGACCTCCAAGGTCCCGTCCAGCTGTATTCTGATTGAAAGATAGGCTTTGCATAAAAACCCTAAATTATAACAAGGCACAAGGCACCTTAAGACAGTGTTTCCCAACCTTGGCAACTTGAAGATATTTGGACTTCAACTCCCAGGATTGAAGTCCAGATATCTTCAAGTTGCCAAGGTTGGGAAACACTGCCTTAAGAAACCGAACACCAGTGAATGAAACGGGACTGTTAAAAAATGAACTGGGAATATAAATGGAAAATAACTCTGTGAAGCAAAGGACTAGGAGAAAGATTGACTGGAAGAAAGATGAACAGGAAGTGAGATGTAAAAAGCCACAAATTTCATTTCATCCCAATGTTTCAAAACATTAACTGCTCTATTCAGACATTGCTAAATAGAAACAAACTTAATGATGAAAGATTAATCACTCTCATGGCCAAAGAGTAGGTCATGCAGTCTTTTGAGTTGCTTTTCCATGTCTCCTCCTCCTCCTCCTCCTCCTCCCCCCTCCTCCTCCTCTCCTTCTCCTCCTCCTCCTCCTCCTCCTCCTCCTCCTCCTCCTCCTCCTCCTCCTCCTTCTTCTCCATTATCCCTTCTCCCTTCTGCCTTCTCTCTTTTTTTTCTTCCTCTTCCTCCTCCTCTTCTTCTTCTTCCTCCTCCTCTTCCCCTTCCTCCTCTCCCTCTCTTCCTCCTCCTCCTCTTTTTCCTCTTCCCCTCCCCCTTCTCCTCCCAGTCTATTTCTAAATTGAAATCTTTATTCCAGTCCTAAGCTATATAACTTCTTTTGGCAAGACATTTGAACAAAGGAAGAAGCATATTTCAAATCCCATTCAACAGAGAGAAGCAGAGGACTTGAGGTTTTGGATTGGCATATCTGGAGATAGGAACAACATGGTTACAACTCATTACTCACATATACCCTCCTACATCCTACAAGTACCTTTATGAAATACAAGTTAATTTTTATTCCAATTTCCCTTTATAAATAAATAAGCAATAGCCTCTTTTTTCCATTTTTCTAGATAATGTATCTTTGCATCTCTCCTCATGCAATCTACACATTCTTTCCTAAACTTTTATTTTAAAATTTTGTCTTTTTTCAAATCATACCAGCAAGTTGCACCTCTTGGGGCCTTGATTGTCCTGATGACCTCAATCAGCTGGCAATTACCTAGTGAGGGCAGAAGATAATTATTTTCATCAAGGAAAGGCTGAATGCACCTGAATAGACAGCTGCAATTCTTCCAGGGATTACATTAAGAGGCTCAAAATTGTCTTTGCTAATTTGTAATGTGTGTCAGATTTATGATTAAAAGAAGCTGATTTGTTTGCAGGACAAGCACAGCGGCCAGCAATATGGTACTTGTCCTTCTCATCTATCTTCTTCAACAGAGAGAGGTAATGATGATACTTTATTGCTTTGATCTAGTACTTGACACATCTCAACATATTGTTGCCTTAAGCAGCAGAAGTAATATTGGGAAAAATTTCAAAAGAGATGCATGACAAGCTTTCTGGGTATATACATTACCATTTTAGGACATAAAATAAGTATCACAACATAGGATTCAAACATGAATGGTGGGAATATAGAAACATAGAAGACTGATGGCAGAAAAAGACCTCATGGTCCATCTAGTCTGTCCTTATACTATTTTCTGTATTTTATCTTAGGATGGATATATGTTTATCCCAGGCATGTTTAAATTCAGTTACTGTGGATTTATCTACCACGTCTGCTGGAAGTTTGTTCCAAGGATCTACTACTCTTTCAGTAAAATAATATTTTCTCATGTTGCTTTTGATCTTTCCCCCAACTAACTTCAGATTGTGTCCCCTTGTTCTTGTGCTCACCCTCCTATTAAAAACACTTCCCTCCTGGACCTTATTTAACCCTTTAACATATTTAAATGTTTCGATCATGTCCCCCCCTTTTCCTTCTGTCCTCCAGAGTATACAGATTGAGTTCATTAAATCTTTCCTGATACGTTTTATGCTTAAGACCTTCCACCATTCTTGTAGCCCGTCTTTGGACCCGTTCAATTTTGTCAATATCTTTTTGTAGGTGAGGTCTCCAGAACTGAACACAGTATTCCAAATGTGGTCTCACCAGCGCTCTATACAGCGGGATCACAATCTCCCTCTTCCTGCTTGTTATACCCCTAGCTATGCAGCCAAGCATCCTACTTGCTTTCCCTACCACCTGACTGCACTGTTCACCCATTTTGAGACTGTCAGAAATCACTACCCCTAAATCCTTCTCTTCTGAAGTTTTTGCTAACACAGAACTGCCAATACAATATAAATATAAAAGCTATAGGATTAATTTGTCTGAAAATATCCCACCCGGGAGCCACCAGCGGGAAGAAACCCTCCAGGAAAGAGAGCAGCTCATCGGGGAGACAAGCTGCTCTCCTTCCTCGAGGATTTCTTCCCACTGGTGGCTCCTGGGCGGGACTGCTTTGAGCCACAATTCTGTGCATGCACAGAAAATTGAAGGGTCAGTGCGCATATGTGCACATGGATGTGCAAGCTCCCCCGCACTGGGGCGTTCCAGTAGGGCCACAAATGGCTGCCCTTTACTGACCGCAACCCCTCAAATACTGAAATACTGCATGTCACCATCTAGTAGGCCTTATGGATCCAGGAATTTTGCATATTGTACACCCTTAGGCCTCCTAAAACCAAACAATAATCCCATGCAATCCGATCAAACAATACACAAAGTGTATTGTTCAGTTCTGGAGACCTCACCTACAAAAAGATATTGACAAAATTGAACGGGTCCAAAGACAGGCTACAAGAATGGTGGAAGGTCTTAAGCATAAAACGTATCAGGAAAGACTTAATGAACTCAATCTGTATAGTCTGGAGGACAGAAGGAAAATGGGGGGGACATGATCGAAACATTTAAATATGTTAAAGGGTTAAATAAGGTTCAGGAGGGGAGTATTTTTAATAGGAAAGTGAACACAAGAACAAGGGGACACAATCTGAAGTTAGTTGGGGGAAAGATCATAAGCAACGTGAGAAAATATTATTTTACTGAAAGAGTAGTAGATGCTTGGAACAAACTTCCAGCAGACGTGGTTGGTAAATCCACAGTAACTGAATATAAACATACCTGGGATAAACATATATCCATCCTAAGATAAAATACAGGAAATAGTATAAGGGCAGACTAGATGGACCATGAGGTCTTTTTCTGCCGTCAGTCTTCTATGTTTCTATGTTTCTGCCAAACATAAATGCAGAATTCGAGGTAGCATAAACTCTAGCATTATATTGTCAACCACTTATTACTACACCAGGCCAATGATCAGTTTAACATCCGATTTCCTGGTAAATATAACAATGAGGTCTTGACCATCGTAAAAACATCTACTGAATGGCTAAATTCTAAAAAAGTAAATGACCATGATTCTTGTATGCAGCGATGGGCTATGAGCCGGAACGCCAAATTGCACTCGATGCTATTATTATTATTATTATTATTATTATTATTATTATTATTATTATTATTTATTAGGTTTGTATGCCGCCTCTCTCCGAAGACTCAGGGCGGCTCACAACAGTAATAAAAACAATATAGTAGTGGAACAAATCTAGTATTAAAAAAACATATAAAACCCTATCATTATTTTAAAAAAACCAAACAGCACATTCATACCAAACATAAAACAAAGTATAAAAAAGCCTGGGGGAAAGGTGTCTCAACTCCCCCATGCCTGGCGGTATAAGTGAGTCTTGAGTAGTTTATGAAAGACAGGGAGGGTGGGGGCAGTTCTAATCTCCGGGGGGGAGTTGGTTCCAGAGGGCCGGGGCCGCCACAGAGAAGGCTCTTCCCTGGGGCCCGCCAAATGACATTGTTTAGTCGACGGGACCTGGAGAAGGCCAACTCTGTGGGACCTTATCAGTCGCTGGGATTCGTGCGGTAGCAGGCGGTTCCAGAGCTACTCTGATCCAATGCCATGTAGGGCTTTAAAGGTCATGACCAACATTTTGAATTGTGACTGGAAACTGATAGGCAGCCAATGCAAGCCACAGTGTTGAAGAAACGTTGGCTCTCGCGGCTGCGTTCTGCATGATCTGAAGTTTCTGAACACTTTTCAAAGGTAGCCCCATGTAGAGAGCGTTGCAGTAATCGAACCTCGAGGTGATGAGGGCATGAACGACTGTGAGCAATAAGTCCCTGTCCAAATAGGGCTGCAACTGGTGCACCAGGCAAACCTGGCCATGGCTCATAGGTTCTTGTGGGACCAGCATGATTTTGTTGCTGCTCCTGTGGAGGTAGCAAAATTGTGCCTGTGTTTCAGTGAGGTTTTATCTGTGGCTCCATGCATAATTTTGCTACCTCCACAGGTGCAGCAGCCAAATCGCACTGGTCCCGCGGGAACGTACGAGCCACGGCGGTGAGCACAATTTAGCGTTCCGGCCTGTAGCCCGCCGTTGCTTGTAGGGATTAGAGCTGCGGTAGCACAATGGTTAGAGTGCAGTACTGCAGGCTACTTCTGCTGATCACCGGCTGCCAGCAGTTTGGCAATTCTGGTATTTCACCAGGCTCATGCCTTCCATCCTTCCGAGATAAGGACACAGATTGTTGGGGGCTAATATGCTGATTCTGCAAACCCCTTGGAGAGGGCTGTAAAGCCCTGTGAAGTGATATATACATTTAAGTGTTATTGCTATTGCTATTACTATGTGTGCAAAGCATTCCAAGCGACCGGTTAGGTCCCACAGAGTTGGCCTTCTCCGGGTCCCGTCGACTAAGCAATGTCATTTGGCGGGACCCAGGAGAAGAGCCTTCTCTCTGGTGGCCCCGACCCTCTGGAACCAGCTCCACCCAGATATCAGAGTTGCCCCCACCCTCCTTGCCTTTCGCAAGCTCCTTAAAACCCACCTCTGTCATCAGGCATGGGGGAATTGAAATTTCTCTTCCCCCTAGGCTTATAGAATTTATACATGGTATGCTTGTATGTATGAGTGGTTCTTTAAATTGGGGGTTTTTAGATTGTTTTTAATGTTAGATTTGTTTACATTGTCTTTTTATATTGTTGTTAGCCACCCCGAGTCTTCAGAGAGGGGCGGCATACAAATCTAATAAATACAAATACAATACAGTAGGGGTAATAGGTTTATGCACTATTTATTTAATAGGGAATAGTTTTTTATTGTCTTTCCTTCTCTAGTACCTTAGTATGATCCTTAATTACTTTTAAAATAGGAAATAATTAAATATGTTTTTACCCATAAATGCTTTAATCATTATCGAGAACTGAACTTTTATAGCAATGAAAGAAAATTGAGCTACTTGCCTAATCTGTTATCGTACTGAACCTTGTGGGTTCAGTACAAAACCTTAAAATGTTACTGTGTTCCTCAACAAATAATGCTCTCTATTAATTGTCCTTTTTTGTGGCTATTCAAATAATGTGACTTAATCAACTGAAAAAGAGTCCAAGCACTTATTTGAAAACTTACCTTGGTCGGTAAGCCACTCTCACCAAGTCACATGATCTTTAAGCCACCTCCCCAGTCACATGATTGCCAAGCCACTCCCACCTGGTCACATGGACAGCAAGCCACACCCACAAAATAAGCCACGCCCACAGTGTGGCCGTAAAATTTTGGGCAGCCCATCATTGGCTGGAACCTATGTCAGTATGATTACTATAGCAATAGTTATTTTCATAATCTCTTTTTATATGAATGTTCATAGTGACTTTCTTAATAATTGAAATTTTATTCTAAGCTAATCACTAGTGCAGTGGTTCCCAATTAGCTCTTTTACGCAGATCACTATATCATATGAGCTGGGAGTCAGCAATGTAATTCTGGGCTACCCAGAACATATGACTTCCTCCAGGCTTCTAACAGTTGAATGAAAAATAATACCTCCACCTCCATGATTTTAGTTTAAAATTGATTAAGTATAATCAAATTGTTTTTGACTTCTAGAAATAACATTAGTTTTCTTTATGATGCTCTGTCTCAATAGGACACTCATTACCACTATAATGAAGTCCATCCTTTTTCTTCTTTTTCTTCCCATCTTTCTAACATTAGAGCTTTCTCCAGAGTTTTTGCATAATGTAGGATAATTTGAGCCTGATCATTTTTAGCTTGAATGAAAAAATTGGGTTGGTATGCTCAATGATCCATCAAGCTTATTTTCTTGGCTGTTCATGGTATTCTAAGGAGTTTTCTCCAACACCAAAGTTTAAAGGTGGAAATAATCCTTTAAAATTAGCTGTTTTGTTATCTGCATTTATTTATTCATTAACGTTCACTACACAGTTTGGCTAGAGATATATCAGCTTCATAAAAACAACACACTTCATCTTTTCAACCATCTCCTTAGAGATCTTTTCACCTGTATGCATCAAGTAGAGGTCCTTCAATTTTTGGGAAAGGTAAAAATTGCATAGCACCAGGTCTAGATTTTATGGAGGGATGAGGTAGAATAGTGAGAGCCAAGTTTGCAATCAAGAGAAATATCTCTTCACCCAGAGGGTCGTTGGTTTATGGAATTCACTTCCAGAAGAGGTCGCGACAGCTGTCAGCCTTGATAGCTTCAAGGCAGGATTAGACAGATTCATGGATGCCAAGTGTATCGGTGGTTATTGAAATGGATGTCCATGTGCCGCCTCTATGTTGCTTGAGGAAGGCAGGATTCCCTGGGTACCATTTGTTGGGGGTCAAGGGAAAGGGAGGGTCTTGCCTTCTCTTTCTGCTCAAGGTCCCCATGGACAATTGGTGGACCACTGTGTGACACAGAAGGCTGGACTCGACGGGCTTTGGCCTGATTCAGCATGGCTCTTCTTATGTCCTTATGTTCTAACTGCCTTTTGAAGCAGGGGTGGGTTCTGGTTTTCTTCACTGCCAGTTCGCTCCTTGACATAACGTGCATATGCTTTGTGCTTATATGCACATGCTCACTATTAAAATAAAACTATCTTCTGTGCAATGCACAGAAGCAAAAAAACAAGATGGTGCCTGCAAGAGAGCCAGTTCAAGAGGGAGTTGGCAGGCTGGATTGCTGAGCCGGGGTGGCGCAGCAGGTAGAGTGCTGTACTGCAGGCCACTGAGGCTGACTTGTAGATCTGAAGGTCAGCGGTTCAGATCTCATTACCGGCTCAAGGTTGACTTAGCCTTCCATCCTTCCGAGGTGGGTAAAATGAGGACCCGGATTGTGGGGGCAATAGCCTAGCTCTGTTAAAAAAGTGCTATTGCTAACATGTTGTAAGCCGCCCTGAGTCTAAGGAGAAGGGCGGCATAAAAATTGAATGAATGAATGAATGAACGAATGAACGAACGAACAAATGAATGAACGAACAAATGAACAAACAAACAAACAAATGAACGAACAAACAAACAAACAAACAAACAAACAAACAAACCCAGGCCATCAAGTTGCTACTGGTTCCATACAATCCCTTCCCTTCCCCTCCTTAATTAGATGAGAGAGAGAGAGAGAGACAGAGAGAGAGAGAGACAGAGAGAGAGAGAGACAGAGAGAGACAGAGAGAAACAGAGAGAGAGAGACAGAGAGACAGAGACAGAGAGACTGAAGAGCCAATATAAAATGGAAGATGCTATTTATCAAACTGAAGCATGCCAGGAAAAAAAATTGAAATGGTAGGAGAGGGACTTGAATAAAAATAGCACCTTTGCACTATTCCACATCCTTCTCTAATATACTGTATACTGCTAAAAAAAATAAAGGGAAAATTCAAAGAAGACATCCTAGATATGATGAATAAAATATTCTCCTTTAATACTTTGTTCTGTACAAAGTTGAATGTGCTGGCAACATGTGAAACTGATTGTCAATCAGTATTGCTTCCTAAGTGGACAGTTTGATTTCACAGAAGTTTGATTTAGTTGGAGTTATAATATTGTGTTCTTTAAGTGTTCCCTTTATTTTTTTGAGCAGTATATATCTACTCTTAACACTGAAATTTCATTGTCTGCAGCCAGAATGCCCATAAAACAACCCCTCCAATAATATTAATAAAACATCAGCTTAGCTAAGGATTATTACGAGATAAAGGTGACATTTATCAATTTATATGAAGGTAACTGAACTTTACCATCACCATAGTTTTATGTGCAAGCATTTAATATCATTATTACAACTTTGAATATATAAATTTTATTATATCTATGATTTTGGTGTAGACACTTGTTTTTTGAAATGTTACTGTGCTTTGAATTTCATATTAAGAATGAATCTCTATCTCTATCTATATATCTATATTCCAAAACTGTCAATTAAAGAGCACATTTTTTTCCTCATTTTACTCAGCAATGAAATTTAATCTATAAAAACACAGTATTAAAGTTCTCCATGTTGTCATTTAGAGTTTCCCAAGCCGATTTACATATTAGCAAGATGGAAGGGATAAATTAATAGGGTACAGACCCAGGCAGTTTCATTTTAAGACTCAGTATGTTATATTTTAGCATTTTCCCTTCGTTTTTGTTAAAGTCCTATTGGAAATCTTACCATGTTTCCCCAAAAATAAGATCCTGTCTTTTTTTTTTTGAACCCTGAAATAAGTGCTTTGCCATGTTGCCATGCACTCAAAAGCCGGATTGGGTTTATTATCAGGTGATAATGACTTCTTTTGGGGGAAATAATTACTTTTCTTGCCTTTTGAAAATAAGTCAAATATCTGAAGTGATCAAATCCTTCTGTTGGAACTTGAAATACTTCAATTTCAGCTTCGACCACTGTATTGATTTTGAATTTTGTCTTGTTTTTTATGCATTTTAATGCCCACAATTAATTCATCACTTGGGATTATATTAATATATGAACACTTACATCCCTTTTATGAAGCCCTCTGGTAGCACTTGTCTAAGTAACAAATCTTATTAAAAGGCAAACATTTTTGTTAGCTACTGTCAGGTGCAAGCAACCAGAACCACTTGTGAATAGTCTCAAGTGGAAGCTTTATGGTTAGTTATCTATGTTACAAGAATCTCTCCAAATTGACTGCATTCCCTTGGGAACTGTCAGGCACAGGGAAAACTAGTGCCACACGTTAGGTTCCAATTAAACTGATTTATTGCTCATGCCTATGCACAGGAATCCAGTCAACAAATAGTTAGTCCTCTTCTGGCATTAGATAAGAGTTAAAGGAATTCAAGAAAGGTTAGACTTATTCCACTCTTGCAACCAAGACGGGGATGGGCAGCAGGCAGGACAAGGTGGAACACAGTTCCACCAGCAGAAATGAAGCCGTGTGCCCAGCTCCAGCTGACCATCCCCCCTCCCATCCTCCTCTTCCTCCTTGGAAAGCAGCAGGGAGACCAGCACTGGCAGGAGTTGCAGGGGAGCCATTTCCTCCCCCCTCTTTTCTCAATAGCTGATTGGCACCCGTTCGCCTAGCTACCCAGCCTGAGACAGGGGTCAACCCAGGAAGGAGAGCACGGGAAATGTGAAGCAAATTGTCACCCTAGACTAGAGAACGATACTGGCGAGGTTGATCGTTCAAGCCACTCCCACCTGCTCACATGGCCAGCAAGCCCCTCCTACCCACCATAGAACATCCAATTTGCACTGAAAGATGTTGAAAGAAAATGCAGGGCGCCCTGCATAAGTCACACCCACAGTGTGGTAGAAAATTTTTTGGTAGCCCTTCACTGTCCGCATCAGGATTGTGTTTGACCTCAGGGGAGGGGAGGTAGAGTGGGCGTGGCTAAAGTGAGTGTGGTCAGCCTGACAGCATCATGTCAGGGGGTCCTGTGGTGGCCCGAGCATTCTGCCAAGGAAAATGGGCTACCAACCTCCATTTTTTGCTGTGGTGGCCTCCTGCAACCCTCTGTCCACAAAAACAGAACTCACAGAGCTCCGTTTTTGCTGGCAGAGGCACCATGAGCTAGTCCTTTACTGTTTCCAAGGTGGCCCCAAGGGCCAGATCTAAGCATCCCTGTCCTACACAAACGATCAAATAAGCAGGGATGGGCTGACAAAAAATGTTACTGACACATTGTGGGCCTGCCTTATTTTGGGGGTGTGGCTTGATGGTCATGTGATGGGGTAGGATTGGCTTGCCAGCCATGCACCAGATGGGAGTGGCTTGCCAATCATGTGACCGGGGGTGGCTTACCGACTGAGTCCTCGGAAAGGGGAGGCATACAAATCCAATTAATAAATAAAATTAATAAAATGTAAGTTTTCAAATAGGTGCTTGAACTCTTTTTCAGTTGATTAAGTCACATTATTTGAATAGCCACAAAAGGACAAATGATAGACAGCATTATTTACTGAGGAGCACAGTAACATTTTAAGGGTTTGTACTGAACCTACAAGGTTCAGTATGATAACAGATTAGGCAAATAGCTCAATTTTCTTTAACTGATATAAAAGTTCAGTTCTACATAATGATTAAAATGATTAAAGCATTTATGGGTAAAAACATACTATTTAATAATTTCCTATTTTAAAAGTAATTAAGGATCGTACTAAGGTACTAGAGAAAGAGGGACAATAAAAAAAAACTATTAAGTATTCAATAAATAGTGCATAAACTTGCTACTCTCACTGTGTCTTCCCTCTCCCATGTGGGCAGCAGCCCATTACTGCAAATAAGGCTTCAGGGATTTTCAATGAGGTTAGGCCTTTGCTGCTTTCTGAAGCGCAAGGACTCTAAACAGGCTCTCCACTTAACACCTCCCTCCTTAGGGAGGGATTCCACCACAGCTACATCTTAGGAAACTTTATATCTTTCAATAAAATCTGTTAGTTGGTATTAAGATGCTACTTGACACATGATTATTTTCCCAACAGAGATTAATATGGCTCTCCTATTAACTTTTTTTAGTTTTAAGGCAAATTTTTCATTTATATATAAGTCTTTTGAAAACAATGTGTTGTCCGGGCATTTCATTTTAAAGCAGGAAAAAACACACCAAAGTAATAGATATACTAACAGTAAAAATAATAATACATATAATAATTATAACTATATGTATATGTATAATTCTATTAGCTTATTTATGATCATATTAATTCCATTAGCATACTTATAGTTATAAAACAACATTCACATTTTTCTTACACATAGCAGTGCTCTTCCTTCATCTAATTTCTACCTCTGCTACACATTGCTGGCTCATATTGTTTTTAAATAAGGGGTTTTTAGATATTTTTAAAATATATTAGATTTGTTATTGTACATTGTTTTTATTATTGCTGTGAGCCGCCCCGAGTCTACGGAGAGGGGCGGCATACAAATCTAATAAATAATAATAATAATAATAATAATAATAATAATAATAATAATAATAATAATTATTATTATTATTATTATTATTATTATTATTATTAATAGTTCATAACCAAAGTGTTGGTTATCATCTATAAAGCCCTTCATGGCATCGGACCAGAATATCTCTGAGACCGCCTTCTGCTGCACGAATCCCAGCGACCGATTAGGTCCCACAGAGTGGGCCTTCTCCGGGTCAACTAAACAATGTCGGTTGGCGGGCCCCAGGGGAAGAGGGCCTAAACAATTTACGTATGGTATGCTTGTATGTATGTCTGCTTAATAATGGGTTTTTTAAAATATTTTAAATTGTAAATTATTAGATTTGTCATGAACTGTTTTATTGTGTTGTGAGCCGCCCCGAGTCTACGGAGAGGGGCGGCATACAAATCTGAATAAATAAATAAATAAATAAATAAATGAATGAATGAATGAATGAATGAATGAATGAATGAATAAATAAATAAATAAATAAATAAATAAATAAAAGTTGGGGTTGTCCACCAAGATTCCGATATCCCTCTCGCAGTCGCTGCTATTGAGTGTGGCTTCACCTAGTTTAATTGTAAATTTTTTCAGTGTTGTGAGCCACCCAGGATCATTGAGAACTAGGTGGTGTATATTTTTTTAAAAAAAAATTGTAAAATTTTACTATTATTAAGTTCTCTACGGATGTGTCACGGGTAGTAATGCTACCCCCAGCAAAGATTGATAGACTGTTGGACAGTTTGTTCATTTAGGCTCTGCTCCTATACAAAAGAATCAAGCCCCTTATCAGCTGGAGACTCGACATGTCTTTAATCTCGACATTATGGAATTTGAGATGATTTGGGCCAGAAAGTAAAGAAAATCATGCATGAGATAGAAAAGGTGGATAGAGAAAAATATTTTCACTATCACCCAATACTTGGACGAGGGGGCACTCCCTAAAGCTCATAGGTAAGAAAGTGAGGACAAATAATGGGAAATATTTCTTCACCCAGAGGGTCATTGGTTTATGGAATTCACTTCCAGAAGAGGTCATGATAGCTGTCATCCTAGATAGCTTCAAGGCAGGATTAGACAGATTCATGGATGCCAAATGTATCGGTGGTTATTGAAATGGATGTCCAAGTGCCGCCTCTATGTTGGTTGAGGCAGGTAGGATTTCCTTGGGCACCATTTGTTGGGGGTCAAGAGAAAGGGAGGGTTTTGCCTTCTCTTTCTGCTCAAGATCCCCATGTACAATTGGTGGGCCACTGTGTGACACAGAATACTGGACTTGATGGGCTTTGGCCCGATTCAGCCTGGCTCTTCTTATGTCCTTATGTAAATTTCCCTTTGTTGGAAATAGCTGTTTTTGAATGCAAAGGGGAAAATAAATGCATCTGGAGCCTGTGTCAAACTTGCAGCCCTTTAATCATGGGACAATTTGGTAACTTCTACTACTCCTCTTTCTCCTAACTAACTCGTGCCTTTCTAATATCAGGCTGTTAAGACACAAAGCATGGCACTGCATATTCATTGCTTTTTTCCAATAACAACAACAAAAAGCAATGAACAACTATAAATGTCTTTTGCAGAGTGGATGACAGATGGATATAATGAACACACGGAGGGGGATATTTTAAAGCCAGTGTGAGGCCCTCTTAGGCACCAAACCAATTATGCAAATAATGTCCACATCAGTCATGTGCTGTTTCGCAGATCAGCAACTGCTGTAAAGTTCCTTCTAATGAGAACTTCTGCTGATTGTTACCAAGGGAAGGGTGTCCCATGGTGTGCCTCGAAAAATAGGATTCCTTTTTCTTTTTTTTAAATGCAACATTCTGGTGGCACTGCTTTTTAAAGTTTATTCCTCTTATTCTGGAGGCATTAAAAATTTAACTCTACAGAATAGTAACCCAAAGCTGGAGAGGAGCAATCACAGTACAGTGGAACCCCGACATAAGAGCTGCTCTACTTAAGAGCAACTCGAGATAAGAGCTGGGAGGGGAGAGATATTTTTGTTCTACTTACAAGCCCAAATTCGAGATACAAGCGCCAAGGAGCTGTCTCCTGAAGCCAAACGCTAACTTCCGCGTTCGGCTTCAGGAGACAGCTGCGAAGCGGCGCGCGTGTTTTAAAAGGTTGCAGCCGGCCTGGGGGGCTCGGGGGGGTGCTTGCAGCTTTCTTTCTTGCTCTTTTTCTTTCTCTCTTTTACCTTCCCTTCCTCTATTTCTTCTTTTCTTTCTCCTTCCCACCTTCTTCCCTCCCTCCCTCCTTTCACTCATTCCTCTCTTACTCTCCCCTTTCATAAGTTTCCTTGCTTCCTTCCTCTGTTCCTGTCCCTTCCCCCTTTCTTTCTTTCTTTCTTTCTTGCTTTCTTTCTTGCTCTTTTTCTTTCTCTCTTTTACCTTCCCTTCCTCTATTTCTTCTTTTCTTTCTCCTTCCCACCTTCTTCCCTCCCTCCCTCCCTTCACTCATTCCTCTCTTACTCTCCCCTTTCATAAGTTTCCTTGCTTCCTTCCTCTGTTCCTGTCCCTTCCCTCTTTCCTTCCTTCCTTCCCACCCTCCGTCCATTCATTCACCCATTCCTCTCTTGATCGCTTAAAGCCGGTCCCTGGTGCAAAAACCTCTGTCCTACAGGATTGGGTGGCAGAGAAGTTGAACATATGTAAATTTAAAAGTTTAAGAAAGTTTACAAGTTAAGTGAAAGAAACTTCATTATTCATTTATATGTACATGTACATTTCTTCATTAAAAACATGTCTTTCTGCATAATTTAGACTAACTTTGTGAGTTTTTTGAGGGCTGGAACCAATTAAAATTATTTACATTAATTCCTATGGGGAAAAGTCGTTCGAGATAAGAGCTGTTCGACTTAAGAGCCCAGGTCCGGAACAAATTAAACTCGTATCTCGAGGTACCACTGTACTACCGATAGGAAAACATTTTGAGTGGGAAAGACTTAGAATAAAATGTTGCCAGGAAATGTGAGGGTTCTGGCCCACCTTTACTAAATGTATTTTCCTCCACGCTATTATTTATTATTTTTATTTTTATTTTATTAATTTGACTTCTTTGCCGCCCAATCCCGAATGACTCAGGGCGGCTCACAACAGTGTAAATTACAAGTAACAATAACAATAAAAAGAAGTCAAGACAAAAACGAATTAATTTCTAAAACCCTAATTAAAACTTAAAACCGTTCAACAACACACGTACTAGTCTTTTATACACATGGACAAGCTAAGGCTTAGTTAAGGGCCACTACATGTATGTAAAAACTTTCATTTTTACATATAAGTACCATTATCTGTCCAGCAATCTGCAGGCTTATTGATTTCTCATACTTCTAATTTCTCGTACAAGGAAAGAAATCATTTGAATTGGCTTTGGATAAGGAAGAAAGAAGGACAGTCAGATGAACACAAAGCAAATGAATGAAAGAGAGAGGAAGGAAGGAAGGAGGGAAGAAAAGAAAAAGAAAGAAAAGAAAAAAGAATGAAAAGGGGAGAGGGAAAGAAAGAAAGAAAAAGAAAGGAAGGAAGGAAGGAAGGAAGGAAGAAAATGAAAGAAAGAAGGAAAAAAGAAAGGAAGAAAGAAAGAAAGAAAGAAAGAAAGAGGAGGGGCGGAAGGGAAGAAGGAAGGAAGGAAGGCAGGCTTCAGAAAAAGGGGTGTAAAGAAGGAAAAGGAAGCACAAAACTCCTTAAAAATTAATCTCAAAATTAACAGATGAAAATCAAAAGAAAATTGTCCAGCATTCTGGCAATAGTATAGCAAAACAGAAGCCCTTCTTTTGTGATTTCAGGTAATATGAGGCAGATTTTAACATGGATTAGAGAAGCAAAGGGAATCAGAAGCCACAATTATCCTAATATTCTTTATCAGGGAGATAACGTATGCAATCAGGACCCTAACAGTAGTATGAATATAACCATTATTTTAAAGTAACTTCTAGCTAGACAGCTTCTGAAGAAGGACACCCATTCACAAATCTTGTTGGCCTCCGTAGGCCAGGTATTCTTGCTGCCTTACTTGTTGAAAGTCTTTGAAGGGATTTCAAGGACAATTGGAGGGAAAAAAAATAGCATTTATTCTAGCCTCCGGGCATGAAAGATATAAGCAGATTGGCATCCATAAAAGAAAAGGTCAGGCAGAATATCTGAATATTTTCAAATGAAAACAGTCCTATCCAAGTGATGTCTCAACACTTTCATTATGAATCGTCACTAATATCCTTGATCTTACCAGAAACCAGGAATAAAGAGGCATTATTAATTCATAGAAAAATGTTCTTTATTGCACCTCGCAAAGGCAGGTTGTGGAAGGTAATTTCCATCCATCGTGAAAGACGGTGCAAGAAAATTTTTGACTTTTGAACGAATAAAAATCATTCTTTGTATTCAAGGAGCATCATCAGTTGCCTAAAAATGTTTATTGTTAAACATGCACTTTATACACATACACACATTATTATTAAGCATGCACTTTATACACATACACACACACGAGAATTATGACTAGACTAGACTAGACCAAAATAGACTAGACTAGACTAGACTAGACTAGGCTAGGCTAGGCTAGGCTAGGCTAGGCTGGGCTAGGCTGGGCTGGGCTGGGCTGGGCTGGGCTGGGCTGGGCTGGGCTGGGCTGGGCTGGGCTGGGCTGGGCTGGACTGGACTGGACTGCGCTGGACTGGACTGGGCTGGGCTGGGCTGGGCTAGTCTAGTCTAGAAACATAGAAGTCTGACGGCAGAAAAAGACCTCATGGTCCATCTAGTCTGCCCTTATACTATTTCCTGTGTTTTATCTTAGGATGGATATATGTTTATCCCAGGCATGTTTAAATTCAGTTACTGTGGATTTACCAATCACTTCTGCTGGAAGTTTGTTCCAAGCATTTACTACTCTTTCAGTGAAGCAACGTGAGAAAATATTACTTTACTGAAAGAGTAGTAGATGCTTGGAACAAACTTCCAGCAGATGTAGTTGGTAAATCAACAGAAACTGAATTTAAACATGTCTGGGATAAACATAGAATCCATCCTAAGATAAAATACAGGAAATAGTATATGGGCAGACTAGATGGACCATGAGGTCTTCTTCTGCTGTCAATCGTCTATGTTTCTATGTTACTAGACGAGACGAGAACAGAACAGAATAGAATAGAATTCTGTATTGGCCAAGTGTGATTGGACACACAAGGAATTTGTCACTGGTGCATAGGCTCTTAGTGTAAATAAAAAGACAAGATACATTTGTCAAGAATCATAAGGTACAACACTTAATGATAGTTATAGGATACAAATAAGAAATCAGGAAACAATATAAATATAAAAAATAAATATAAATAAAATATAAATATAAATACACACACATACACACGGACATTCTCCCTGCAAACATTTCTTATTTTTTTATTCATCAGACCAAATCTAAGCTACACATGGCTTTTAGCTTTTAAATGAGACTTTGGGGGCCTTTTCAGCTGATTCCACTGCCATAGGAGTTTTTAATGTAATGGAAAACATTATTAACCATGAGGGGAATAAATGCAGCATATACATTAGATGGTTTTAATTTTAAGCTCATTTATATTTACATTAATCCAAAGTGAAACAATGTATTAATCCTCCAGATCTCTTTGTATACATTCCATTTTTTGAACTGTAGCTTTTGAACTTCAGAGGAAAACAAAAGTTCAATCTTAGGCCAAGAATACACCGGATTAGGAGAGTGTTGAAATTTTCTCAGTATCAAGAACAAAAGTAACAGTTGCCAAGAAGATGCTACCAGAAGTCGGGTTCACCATTTTTAAACAGACATAATTATTGGGGTACCACTAATGTAAGGCAATGCATTACCTGAACTTAAAAAAAAAAAACTGTGAGAAATTGCTATATATCTAAGCCAGTGATTTTCAATCTTTTTTGAGCCGCGGCACATTATTTACATTTACAAAACCATGGGGCACATTGAGGGGGGGCACTAAAAAAAGTTTGGACAAAAAAATTCTCCCTCTCTCTCTTCCTCCCTTTCGCTCTATTCCCCTTTCCCTTCCTCTTTCTCTCCCTTTCTCTTTTCTCTCTCTCTCTCCATCCCTCTTTCTTTCTCTCTTCCTTCCTTCTTTTTTGCTCTCTTTCTCTCTCTCTCCCTCCCTCCCTCTGTCTTTCTCTCTCCCACCTTCCCTCCTTCTTTCTCTCTCTCTTGCTTTCTTTCTCTCTCTTGCTTTCTTTCTCTCTCTTGTTCTCTTTCTCTCTTGCTTTCTTTCTGTCTCGTTCTTTCTTTTTCTCTTTCTTGCTTTCTCTCTCTCTCTCTTGCTTTCTCTCTCTCTCTTGTTTTCTCTCTCTATCTCTCTTGCTTGCTTTCCCTCTCTCTCTCTCTTTCTTTTTCTCTCTCTCTTTCTCTCTCTCTTGTTTTCTTTCTCTCTCTGAGCTTCACGGCACACCTGACCATGTCTCACGGCACACTAGTGTGCCACGGCACACTGGTTGAAAAACACTGATCTAAGCTACCCAGTTTTTAGGACTGTCTTGCATTAATTTAAATATTTATTCCATGTCTATGAGGTATGCAAAAAGTAAAGATGTTGGTAATACTTGATCTTTGCTTCATATACTGTGAGTATATTTGATAGTATACTTGATATATTGTATGCCTGTTGACTTGTAGCAATTGCATGTGTTTGTGTGTGTGTGTCACATGTTTTTCTGAATTTGAAAATTAAGGGAGACTAGGATAGATCTATTTTGGGCTTGTTCTGGCCTCATCAGCTAGCCATACCCTCTCACTGGGATTTGAAGTTGTAGCCTTTGCCCTGTAAGGCAGAGAATTAACCTCTAGGCTACAGGATCTCATCCCTTCAGCTTTGTACCAGGGAAGTGATATATCACATTGGGGGTCATGGAGAATAAATATATGTTCGCC
Source organism: Erythrolamprus reginae (assembly GCF_031021105.1). Classification (NCBI taxonomy): domain Eukaryota; kingdom Metazoa; phylum Chordata; class Lepidosauria; order Squamata; family Dipsadidae; genus Erythrolamprus; species Erythrolamprus reginae. Next base: position 14,756,974 of record NC_091953.1, on the reverse strand, counting down.
ATGACCACCAAATCCCACTCCTGGCTGCCTCCCATCCCATCCTACCCCTCTCAGGAGTCACCACAGTGCCCTTTTTGGATGCAGGAAAGTGCAGGGTTCGCATGAAGGCTTGGAGAGGGTGAAAAACAGGCCTACTGGAAGTTCGGGAAGGCCATGTCCAGCCTCCAGAAGGGCTGCAGAATCTGGGGAGGCAGTTTTCACCCTCCCAGAGGCTCCAGGAAAGCCTCTGGAGTCAGGGCAGAGCAAAAATGCCTATCCCCACTGTGATGCAGGAGATAGAATAGTCCAGGGTTAGGCAAAGTTGGCTCTTCTGTGACATGTGAACTTCAACTCCCAGAATTTCTGAGCTAGCATGATTGGCTCAGGAATTCTGGGAGTTGAAGTCCACGTGTCATAGAAGAGCCAACTTTGCCTATCTCTGGAATAGGCCATGTGCAGCAATGGGCTGCTGCCCCCATGAGGGCGGGAACACAGTGGGGTAGTAGGTTTATGCACTATTTATTGAATAATTAATAGCTTTTTTATTGTCCTTCCTTCACTAGTACCTTAGTATGATCCTTATTTACTTTTAAAATAGGAAATAATTAAAGAGCATGTTTTACCCATAAACGCTTTAATCATTTTAATCATTATCCAGAACTGGACTTTTATAGCAATGAAAGAAAACTGAGCTACTTGCCTACTCTGCTATCCTACTGAACCTTGTGGGTTCAGTACAAAACCTTAACATGTTACCGTGTTCCTCAACAAATAATGCTGTCTATCATTTGTCCTTTTTGTGGCTAGTCAAATAAGGTGACTTAATCAACTGAAAAAGAGTCCAAGCACCTATTTGAAAACTTATCTTGGTTGGTAAGCCACTCCCACCCAGTCACATGACCTTTAAGCCACTTCCCCTGGTCACATGATTGTCAAGCCACTCCCACCTGGTCAAATTGCCAGCAAGTCACTACTACTCGGTCACATGACCATCAAGCCATACCCACACAATAAGCCACGCCTACAGTGTGGTAGTAAATTTTTTTGGAGCCTATGGCACTGTGGCCAGACCTACCCAGTAACCACGCCCCTTGCTAAAACATTTGAAGCCCACTTCTGAAAGCATTGTGAAGAGGTATATAGCTGTTGCTATTGCTATTTTTTACTCCAAGATTCCCATTTTCATCAATCTGTCCTCTAAGCCAGTGATTTTCAACCTTTTTTGAGCTGTAAGGCGATATATGGTGAGCAGAATCCGAGACCAAGCTACAAGAAATAAATTGGAATCACTCTATAATATGTAAATAGATATATTGCTCTTGGGTCAAGTGGACTATATAAGAAACACCCCCGATTTGGTGGTGGGGAATGTGTGTGTGTCTGGGTGGTGGGCACCTTTCACTATGCACTGTTTTATGTTGTGTGTATATTAAACGTTAAAAATTAATAAAAATAATTTATTTTTTAAAAAAACCCTTTTTTGAGCTGCAGCACATTTTTTACATTTACAAAATCCTGGGGCACACCACCAACCAAAATGACACAAAATGACACTCTAACCCAGTACATATTATACATATAGTTGATAATATAGTTTCTAAATGTATTTATACTCACTTAGTGTGAAACCCGGGCCTGTTTCGATGAACACAAAAGGGATATCCTGGTAGAAATGGTAGAAAGACACACAACAGTGCTCAGTCTCTCTCTGTTTTTAGTTTTTATGGCACTCAACTTTGAGAAACTCAGCTAACATGGTTAAAAATGGAAGCAATGTCTGCAAATTTTAGCTTTATGAGAGGCGGGCTGCTATTGGTTCATCGCTACTGGCTGGGATGAATCCTAGATGGTGATTGGTCAGTGAGCGTTCCCTGTGCCTCCACTCTTCCTGTCGCTGATAGCTGGAGAGATTGTGAGGGGAATGTTTATGTTCGGATGGAGGCGGCTGGCGGCGGGCCGGATAAATGGCCTCCATGGGCCGTATCCAGCATGCGGGCTGTAGTTTGGGGACCCATGTTTAATTTCCCCATGGCACACCTGACCATGTCTCACGGCACACTAGCGTGCCACGGCACACTGGTTGAAAAACACTGCTCTAAGCCAGTGTTTCCCAATCTTGACAACCTGAAGATATCTGGACTTCAACTCCCAGAATCCCCCAGCCAGCATTTGCTGGCTGGGGAATTCTGGGAGTTGAAGTCCAGATATCTTCAAGTTACCAAGGTTGGGAAACACTGCTTTAAGCAACAGTTATTTGACAGGCAGGAGTGAGCTAGCGCCACATTCAAAGTGGTCCATTTCCCTCCCCTCAAGAATAATTTCATGTCAGAAGGTTATACTTCAGGGACAAAGAAGTTAAGGGGAAAAAAATCATTTAGCTTTGAGAGACTAAGAGAAAATAAAAAGAATGCTTTTAGTACTCTGCCTTTTTATCTTTATATAAGAGAGGCCTGGGGTTTTGTAAAAAGCCTCAGCCCTGTTCACCCCGACACCATCAAGTTCAAGTCTATCTTAGATGAAAGGTTATAAAAAAAAACCTACTGCTGGGTAGAACAGGGGTGACCTAAGTGACATAAAACCACTTTGGAGGCAGAAAAAAAAATGGGCAAGATTACAATTTTGACAGGGTTTTTTTTCTTTGTTTTTTAAAACAAACAATTCTACAGTTTCCTCACAAATTCACACTTAACATAACTTTATTTTTTCACTGCAAAATTTAGCCCTTGATGAATGTGTAAAACATCTCAAAATTATTTTTCCTTCAGATATCCTTTATATGTGTGTGTGTGTGTGTGTACAAGGCAGAGGCTCCAGGTTGAAATCCCAGTAAGGGTGTGGCTACCTGATGAAGGCAAATAAGCCCAAAATAGATCTATAGTAGGCTTTCTCCTTTTCATTATCAGTAAAAATATGTTACGTGTGTGTGTGTGTGTGTGTGTGTGTAAATATTTGTTTCGTTCAGGTTTTTCCCTGTGTAATATAGTGAGTTTTTTGCAACGTTTTGGCGAGATCACACTCACCATCCTCAGGCTGAAGTATTTGGCTTCATGCTGCTCTGAATACAGTTTGTTTGCAACAGCCTTTTTTTCTTATAAATAGTGGTGGGGTGTGTAGATTGCTGGGTCAACCGCTGCAAGATTGATTGATTGATTTGTTTGTTTGTTTGTTTTATTCGATTTTTATGCCACCCTTCTCCTTAGACTCAGGGCGGCTTACAACATGTTAGCAATAGCACTTTTTAACAGAGCCAACATATTGCCCCCACAATCCGGGTCCTCATTTTACCCACCTCGGAAGGATGGAAGGCTGAGTCAACCTTGAGCCGGTGATGAGATTTGAACCATTGACCTACAGATCTATAGTCAACTTCAGTGGCCTGCAGTACAGCAGTCTACCTGCTGCACCACTCCGGCTCTAGTTTGTTTGTTTGTTTGTTTGTTTGTTTGTTTGTTTGTTTGTTTGTTTGTTTGCTTGCTTGCTTGCTTGCTTGTTTGATTGATTTTTTTATGCCGTCCTTCTCCTTAGACTCAGGGTAGCTTACACTATGTTAGCAATAGCACTTTTTAACAGAGCCAGCATATTGCAGTAGGTTGGATCGCTGTATTGATTGGTTGATTGGTTGGTAGAATCACATTGAGTTAGTTGATTGACATGGTGGAGTTGTGATTGGGATTCGTCTTTTGGCTAAGGCCAGCTTCCAAATGTCTGGTAGACATGAGGTATCATCGTCACGTTTATTCATATTTGTTCTGCCGGGCTCTCTGGTAGGAGCCTCCCGAAAATTCAAGGGTACAAATTTCAGATACACACACGTTTGAAAATTCAAAACAATGTTCTTTATCCCAAAAGTCAAACTAAGCTCTCTTTTTGTATTGCAAAGAGCACTCGTCCCAAAACAACTGGGTAGTCTGTACAATTAACCTTAAGCAGTCATTAAGTACTTAGCTAGCAGTTGTGAAGAAACTTCACACCCCTTCTTCTTCCAACGAAGTCACACACACACACACACACACGTTACTCTGCTTTGTTTTCAAAGGCATGAAAAATCAACAAGCAAAGTCCAGAAACCAGCAACCCAGGATTCCTGACGAACTGCGATCAGATACTCTTCCACAATGGCCAAACTCACATGCTGCTATTTATAGCAGCAGCCCTAATTACTGGAGCCCCGCCCAACCACAGGTGGCCTCATTTTTTCTTGTAATAATCTTTAGTTGTTGCCTCCTATGCATCACTCTACGCATACGTGGATATGTCATTAATTCTTGTTTAGAATCCAAAGATGATACAGATGATTGATCTCCTCCTGGACTGTCTGCCAAACTCCCCTCTTCCCCGTCACTCATGCTGCCTTGGTCAGAGGAGGCTTTATCGGCAGATTCCATCGGGAGCAAAACAGTCCTGCGGCATGTGGATGTCTCCCCCACATCCACCTGCACATTCCTTGGGGCAGGAGCTGGGCCAGAGTTAACCACAACAATATTTAGGGGATGTTTTTCTATTTCTATGGCTTACCAGATATTTTCTTCTGATCCTATATAATTGCTTCCTGGTTGCATCTACCTTTTAGGGAACATAGCCTACGACTCCAAAGCCAAATATAGAAAAATGAACAAATAATAACCAAACATAACAGATTGAGAAAGTTATCTCCCTCCCTTTTAGTCAGGGGAAGGATTCAGCTGATTCAGATTGATTCGGGCAAACCAGATTCCAATTTTACAACTAGTTTGCTGAACTGGTACTTGCAAGGACTCAACCCTCCCAGGAGTCAAACTAGTGGCCCATTTTGAGTGCCAGGCACGGGCGGAGTGCCATTACCGCCACTAGCAGTGTGCTTTGTGCACAGCTTCAGTTCTCTTGTGTGTGTCCATCCCAATGTGTTTTTGCTTCTGCGCATGCACGGAAAGCAAAAACACACTGAAACTTTGCAAGAGGATGTGTGCGCGCATGAGCTTTTGGCAACTTTTCTTTGCTTCTGCACATGCGCAGAAGCAAAAAATTACTGAAATCCAGTGATGGGCTACCAAAATTTTTACTACCACACTGTGGGCATGGCTTATGCATTTTGTTTCAACATCTTTCAGTGCAAATTGGGTGCTCATTTTCGCTACCCCACTGCGTTTTCCCCCATCTGGGCAATAGTCCATCCCTGATTATCTACTGTATAAAGTGTATCTACACACAAGCACACAGCTCTTCTAAAATTATACACATTCGAACTCATTTACTGCAATAGGAAAAACATACCCAGAGCCCAGAAGGGATAAAAAGAAAAAAAATCAACATTTTGCTACCGGTACTGTGTAGCTGACCAAAATTTTGCTACCAGCACTGCGTACCTGACTGTACCTGTAGGAGCCCATCACTGCCAAAATCTCACATGCACAAGCATCCCCTTATGAAATTTTAATTCTGCACATGTGCATGAAGCAAAAATATGGCAGGACACATGCGCACATGCAAGAGAAACAAAGCTGCACACATAGCACAACGTTACCTACCCATGCACCATGCTCTACCGTACCTGTAGCAACCCACTACTGGTGCCAGGTAAGTGCAGGGCCTGTGGGGGGGCTTTAAGAGGACATAAAACAGGCCTCCCAGAAGTACTGGAAACGGGCCCATCTCCAGCCTCCGGAGGGCCTCCAGAGCTCAGGTGAGGCTATTTTCACCCTCCTGGAGGCTTGAGGACAGCATCTGGAGTCTGGGGAGGGCAAAAATGCCCCCCTCTCCACCATGGTGCAGAAGGCCGAGTAAGTCATGCCTCCATGGGAAGTATTCTTAATAGGAAAGTGAACACAAGAACAAGGGGACACAATCTGAGGTTAGTTGGGGGAAAGATCAAAAGCAGATTGAGAAAATATTATTTTACTGAAAGAGTAGTAGATCCTTGGAACAAACTTCCAGCAGACGTGGTAGATAAATCCACAGGAACTGAATTTAAACATGCCTGGGATAAACATACATCCATCCTAAGATAAAATACAGAAAATAGTATAAGGGCAGACTAGATGGACCATGAGGTCTTTTTCTGCCGTCAGTCTTCTATGTTTCTATGTTTCTAATTTAAAAACATGCACACAACACACCATACATAAACAATATAGGCCTGGGGAAGTTATTTCAGTTTCTCCATGCCTGACGGCAGAGGTGGGTTTGAAGGAGTTTACGAAAGGCAAGGAGGGTGGGGGCAATTCTAATCTCGGGGAGCTGGTTCCAGAGGGTCGGGGCCGCCACAGAGAAGGCTCTAAGACCTAATCGATCATTGGGATTCGTGCGGCAGAAGGCGGTCCCAGAGATATTCTGGTCCGATGCCATGAAGGGCTTTATAGGTCAAAACCAACACTTTGAATTGCGACTGGAAACTGATCAGCAACCAATGCAGACTGCGGAGTGTTGCTGTAACATAGGCATACTTTGGGAAGACCATGATTGCTCTTGCAGCTGCATTCTGCACGATCTGAAGTTTCCGAACACTTTTCAAAGGTAGCCCCATGTAGAGAGCATTACAGTAGTTGAATCTCAAGGTGATGAGGGCATGAGTGACTGTGAGTAGTGAGTCCCGATCCAGATAGGGACGCAACTGGTGCACCAGTCGAACCTGGGCAAACGCCCCCCTCGCCACAGTTGAAAGATGGTTCTCTAATGTGAGCTGTGGATCGAGGAGGACGTCCAAGTTGCGTACCCTCTCTGAGGGGGTCAATAATCCTCCCCCTAGGGGTATGGATGGACAGATGGAGTTGTCCTTGGGAGGCAGAACCCACAGCCACTCCGTCTTATCCGGATTGAGTTTGAGTCTGTTGACACTCATGCCCACCCAGCAACTGGGCAGAGAACCAGTTGTTAAAATTTTTCAATCTCACCCCTGCTTTTAGTGTTAACATTAAGGCTGCCTCACATTGTAAATTATGAAGGACTATTAAAGCCATCATCAAGGAAACTGAACCTCTGAGAACTTCAGGGGGGGAAAGCCAATAGAACTCAGAAGGTGAAGAAAGTGGACTTCACATTTTAAGAAAAAAAGTATTTTTTTGGCAGTTCCTTCTTAATAAAATGACATTTCAGTTGCAGGGATTTTAGACAAGGCTCAGAAAGCAAAGTGTTGAAACTCCATTTTCATTAACATAGTTCTTTACTGCCACACAAAGGAGCCTTCTTTGTGAAACAGAAATGCTTAATAAATTGACCAATTTATACTCCTGCTGGTGTAAAAAGCTTTTAGAGGTAAGGTAGAACAATTTCTCCTGGATGGGACCAATTCTACCACCATTCCGACTCGGCAAATGAAAGAAAGGCTACAGGAACTCATCAACAACATTTTGGAATACTACAGTTTCTTCCCTGTGTGATATTGAATAAGTCTCCCAGTTCCTTAACACTGTTTCCATATTTCCATTTGTACCTAAAATTAAGAGAGAACAGAAAGACTGGGTATGCCATGTCTATCTGTCTATCATGTCTATTTTCAGTGATGGATAACCTCTCTTGGGGGCCTTCCTTAAGATTTTTCATAGAAGTATTTCTGATTTCTGCAATATGTAGAATTATATTATACAGATAGTCCTCAACTTATGATGACAATTGAGCCCGGAATTTATGTCACTGAGTGAGAAATTTGTTACATAAATTTTGCTCCATTTTATAACCTGCCACATTTGCCAAGCGAATCACTGTAATTGTTAACAATAACAATAGCAATAGCAATAGAACAACAACAACAACAACAACAGCAATAATAATAATAATAATAATAATAATAATAATAATAATAATAATTTATTAGATTTGCATGCCGCCCCTCACCAAAATTAGTTAAATTAGTACAATGGCTGTTAAATAATTCTAGTTTCCTCATTGTCTTTGTTTGCCAGAAAGGAAAACAAAGTTTTCCTTTCTGGCAAACTTTGTGTCCCAAAAAGGAAAGCACATGATTCAGGATACTGCAACCTTCATTAATGTGAGTCAGTTATCAAGCATTCAAATATAGAAACATAGAAGTCTGACGGCAGAAAAAGACCTCATGATCCATCTAGTCTGCCCTTATACTATTTCCTGTATTTTATCTTAGGATGGATCTATGTTTATCCCAGGCATGTTTAAATTCAGTTACTGTGGATTTACCAATATATATATAATAGAGACTGGACTGCCATGTGACTGGGGTGGTGTAGGCTGTCCTGCTTGAGCAGGGGGTTGGACTAGATGACCTGCAAGGTCCCTTTCAAACAAACAAACAAATAAATAAATCTGGTGACCATGGGGATTCTTCAATGGTCATAAGTCTGGGAAATGGTCATAAATCACTTTTTTCACTGCTATTGTAACCTCGAATGGTCACTAAGAAAACTGTAACAGCTACCTCTTTCAAGCCTCTTTCAAACTTATTTTGGTAATGTTGGAGCTGTAGCAGAACAGTTCATAAATAGTGATGGGCGAACCGAACCCGCACAATTCGGGTCCGTACCGAATTTTGCGGTGTTCGGTATGCCGAACACGAACCTGAATTTTTTTCAAACTTCGGGCAAAGTTCGGGGTTGTGTTTGGCGTTTGGAGCTTTGATATTACCGGCAGGTTGCTAAGGATGCCAAGGTGATCACTTCCTGGATTGTTTAGTCGACAGGACCCGGAGAAGGCCAACTCTGTGGGAGATAACTGGTCACTGGGATTGTGCTGGACTCTGCTAGTACTCAGAGTCACGGGGGCGAGCACATGTCACTGTTCCACCTTAGCATCCCACCTCTGTGCAGGGGCCATGTGGAGGGTCTGGGCGGGCAAAAACGGGCTTATTGGAGGCTCCTGAAGTCCAGAAATGGGCCTGCTTCTGGTCTCTGGAGCCCTGGGGAAAAGGTTTCTGCCCTCCCGGAGGCTTGGGAAAAACATCCAGAGTCTGGGGAAGGTATAAAATGTCGTCCCCCCATACACACACACTATGGTCCAGGCCGCTGACTAGGCCATGCCCACCATGGCCACACCCATCCAACAATGGGGCAGCAAACTCATTGCTGCAGGATATGAAGCCCACCCCTGAGTAACCCTTCCTCTGCTATAGCAGCCAGAATCTTTTGTCCGAAAAATTACCTTGCATTGTTTCACCCTTTAATTCGAAGAAAAGAAATTGCTTTCAATTACGTTTCCAAGGAGAAGCAATCCCCTGTGAATTTCTCATGGCTGAAGTGTGGAGTCCTTAATTAGACAGTGTCCAAAAGGCATATATCTGTAAACGTACTTTTATTTCAGTGTGCAACAATTTGCAGCAATCTTGACCTCTCGGATTTCAACCTGAAGAAAGATGTTTCCCGTAGGACAGACCGAATCGGGAGGAAGCTGCTGTGGAGGCTGTAGTGTGATAGATATGTATATATACTATCTATCATCTTTTCGATTTGAAAATAATAAAGTATACTCAGGAACACTAACAGAAGAAATTACAAATAAATGTGAAAGCAATTTGAGAATGTAGTAAAGAAGAGGGGGGAAAAACTATTTATGTGTTTGCTGGAGTTCGAAAACAACTTAGAAAAGAACTTTCCTCGTAAAGGGCAGTTATATTAAAATGAAGGTTTAAAAAAACATGAATGAGATAAGTAAAAATATAAGAAATGGATTGAAGCTCTATGGCATAATTTTAGTAGAAAAAAGCAAATAGCCCAGAGAAAGTTTGATAGCTAATAGCATTTTGAACCCGAATGAGAACAGAAAACAATCTTTGAAATCTGGATGACAAAATTAGAAAAGGAGGTAGCACAAGATAAATGATGTATACCAAAACAAAACAGATAAATAATTAAGAATTTGGATTAAGAATTTGGCAAGTGATACTATTTATTTATTAATCAAATTTGTATGCCGCCCCTTTCCGTACACTCAGGGCGGCTAACAACAGTAATAAAACAATATAAACAAATCTGATATTTAAGTTAATTTTAAAAAGAAACCCCAATTTAAGAGACCAATCATACATACAGACATACCATGCATAAATTTTTTATAAGCCTAGGGGAAGGGAATATTTCAATTCCCCCATGCCTGACGACAGAGGTGGGTTTTAAGGAGCTTACGAAAGGCAAGGAAGGTGGGGGCAACTCTGATCTCTGGGGGGAGTTGGTTCCAGAGAGCGGGAGCCGCCACAGAGAAGGCTCTTCCCCTGGGTCCCGCCAAATGGCATTCTTTAGTCGACGGGACCTGGAGAAGGCCAACTCTGTGAGACATAACTGGTCGCTGGGATTCGTGCAGCAGAAGGCGGTCCCAGAGGTATTCTGGTCCGATGCCATGAAGGGCTTTATATTGTATTGTATTCTAATTTGAAGGTATGTGAATCTGTATTTCTGTAAGGTGTGGAGAAAAATATAAAAAATATAAAAAAATATACACACACACACCAAATGAAAACAATTTAGAAAAGTAATTCTCTACCTGAGGTCCACGAACACCTGCGGGGGGGGGGGGGTTGGACATCAGAAGTGGGTTTCTACCAGTTTGGATCAGTTCTATAGAACCTGAAGTAATATGGTGGTCTGGGTTGCTAGAACCAGCAACGACCCAAGCCTGACATGCCCCTGAGACGGTTCTCTCATTTTTTGCATCGTCTTGTTTCATTCATTTTGGGTTTTTTTAGTACTGTGCATGTCCCTGAACAAACTAGTAGTAGACAAATTCAGAACCTACCCCTGGGGCGCACAATGTCATCACAGGGGTGGAGTCTGCAAAGTTGGTTATGACCTATAAAGCCCTTCATGGCACCGGACCAGATTATCTCCGGGACCGCCTTCTGCTGCATGAATCCCAGCGACCAGTTAGGTCCCACAGAGTCGGCCTTCTCCGAGTCCCATCAACTAAACAATGTCGTTTGGCGGGACCCAGGGGAAGAGCCTTCTCTGTGGCGGCCCCGGCCCTCTGGAACCAACTCCCCCCAGAGATTAGAATTGCCCCCACCCTCCTCGCCTTTCGTAAGATCCTTAAACTGAACTGAGATATTCTTTCCCCCTAGGCCTCTACAATTTATGCATGGTATGTTTGTATGTATGTATATTTGGTTTTATAAATAAGGGTTTTTTAGTTGTTTAAGTATTGGATTGTTACATGCTGTTTTTATCACTGTTGTTAGCCGCCCTGAGTCCATGGAGAGGGGCGGCATACAAATCCAATAATTAGATATATAGATAGATAGATAGATAGATAGATAGATAGATAGATAGATAGATAGATAGATAGATAGATACTTGAAAAAACAGTTATAATTTAAATCTTGACCTAAGTCTTGGTGGTGTATTATCTTTTTACTAAATTATCTCACCCAGAAAGGCTGTCAGGCATTCTGCGCTAAAGAGTTTCATGATAGCCACTAACATCAATGATAAAAGCATTCCAAGATATTAATTCAAACTTTTAGGACAGTGCAACTTCCAAGACTAGACTGAATCGCTTTTTCCAAACTCCAAGAATTAACCACATTTCATGCGCCTTTTCCTCCTCTGACCATAACTATTAATTTGTGAGTTCAATTTCTCAATTTGTTAAGAGTAAAAATATTCTTTCTGTTGTAATTGGCCAATTGCTGGCGTCATCTTCACCCATTAGAGGGATCTGAATTATTATTGTTGCAAGAAGATTGCTAGTTGAATAAATTAAAATAAAACTGTTATAGCTACATATGTGCAATAACAGTAATTGCCCCCTTCTGCACAACAAATGTTATAAGACCACAGTAAGTGCTTTCCAATTGGACTTGTTTTTTTTGTTTCTTGGTATATTGTATATTGCTAATACAATTTCCATAAAAGTAGCCTTTTATTCCTTTTATTTCAGGGGCGAGCGTAAATGCAACATACTGAGTTCTCTTCCTACGTTTTGCAAACAAACAGTTCAGCTGAGCTAGAAAACCTCTTTTAAAAACAATAAGCTGTTATCATTTTAATTGAATTCTTGATTTATTCCCAGATTTCCGCCCCAAATGACTAATAATTGGATTATTATGAGCCACAGGGGTGCAGTGGCTAGAGAAAGTGTAGAACTGCAGGCTACTTCTGTTGACTGCCGGCTGCCTTCAATCTGACAGTTCGAATCTCACCAGACTCAAGGTCGAATCAGCCTTCCATCCTTCCGAGGTCTGTGGTAAAATGAGGACCAGATTGTTGGGAACCATAGGATCCCTCTGTAAACATAGAAACATAGAAACATAGAAGTCTGACGGCAGAAAAAGACCTCATGGTCCATCTAGTCTATTTTCTGTATTTTATCTTAAGATGGATATATGTTTATCCCAGGCATGTTTAAATTCAGTTACTGTGGATATATCTACCACGTCTGCTGGAAGTTTGTTCCAAGGATCTACTACTCTTTCAGTAAAATAATATTTTCTCGTGTTGCTTTTGATCCTTCCCCCAAGTAACTTCAGATTGTGTTCCCTTGTTCTTGTGTTCACTTTCCTATTAAAAACACTTCCCTCCTGAACCTTATTTAACCCTTTAACATATTTAAATGTTTCGATCATGTCCCCCCTTTTCCTTCTGTCCTCCAGACTATACAGATTGAGTTCATTAAGTCTTTCCTGATACGTTTTATCCTTAAGACCTTCCACCATTCTTGTAGCCTGTCTTTGGATCCGTTCAATTTTGTCAATATCTTTTTGTAGGTGAGCTCTCCAGAACTGCTTAGAGAGAGCTGTAAAGCACTGTGAAGTGGTATATAAGTCTAAGTGCTTTTACTATTCTGAGCTGCTTCATCAGCTGGTTGTGTTTGACAGTGCTATTTCCCCCCTCCCCCCCGGCTCAATATTTTGCAATTTTATGTGTTTACCCTGAAGTAAAGCCCGCACAGTGATGGGCTCCCATAGGTATGGTCAGGTACACAGAACCAGTAGGGGGAAAAAAAATATTTTTTTCCCCTTCTGGGCTCTGGGTATGTTTTAGGTATGTTAAATGGTTAAATAAGGTCCAGGAGGGAAGTGTGGACAGAAGGAAAAGGGGGGACATGATCGAAACATTTAAATATGTTAAAGGGTTAAATAAGGTTCAGGAGGGAAGTGTTTTTAATAGGAAAGTGAACACAAGAACAAGGGGACACAATCTGAAGTTAGTTGGGGGAAAGATCAAAAGCAACGTGAGAAAATATTATTTTTCTGAAAGAGTAGTAGATCCTTGGAACAAACTTCCAGCAGACGTGGTAGATAAATCCACAGTAACTGAATTTAAACATGCCTGGGATAAACATATATCCATCCTAAGATAAAATACAGAAAATAGTATAAGGGCAGACTAGATGGACCATGAGGTCTTTTTCTGCCGTCAGACTTCTATGTTTCTATGTTTCTATGTGTTTTTAATAGGAAAGTGAACACAAGAACAAGGGGACACAATCTGAAGTTGGTTGGGGGAAAGATCAAAAGCAACGTGAGAAAATATTATTTTACTGAAAGAGTAGTAGATGCTTGGAACAAACTTCCAGCAGACGTGGTTGGTAAATCCACAGTAACTGAATTTAAACATGCCTGGGATAAACATATATCCATCCTAAGATAAAATACAGAAAATAGTATAAGGGCAGACTAGATGGATCATGAGGTCTTTTGCTGCCGTCAGTATTCTATATTTCTATGTTTTTATGTTTTTCCTATTGTAGTAAATGAGGTTGAATGTGTATAATTTTAGAAGAGGTACGTGTGTATAATTTTGTGTATAATTTTGTGTATAATTTTGTGTATAATTTTGTGTATAATTTTGTGTATAATTTTGGTCAGGTACGGAGAACCAGTAGGAAAAAAATATTTTTATTTATTTATTTCCCTTCTGGGCTCTGGGTATGTTTTTCCTATCGCAGTAAATGAGGTTGAATGTGTATAATTTTAGAAGAGCTCTGTGTGTGTGTGTGTACATACACATACAGTTTATATAGTAAATAATGTATATTTTTGTGTGCCTGTGTGTAATATGTACATATGTATAAGGCATATATACATAGAATTAAATAGTATATTTAGGACCTTCAGTTATAGTAAATGGATAGGGAAATTGTATCTCTTTGAGGCAAGGAGAGGCCAGGCACCCTAACCTTAACCCAAACCTTTGATGTGAGTGACGTCAAGATGGCCACCTTTAAGGCAGTGACATGACTGCGGTCACATGATCGCCAAGCCACTCCCACCTGGTCACATGCCCAGCAAGCCACACCCACAAAATAACCCACGCCCACGATTTTCGGAATGTGTGTACAACTTTGCGCCCTGATGCACACGCACTCCCCCCACATGAGATTTGGCTTCTACACATGCACAGCAAGCGAAATCTCATGTGAAGACGTTCACATGCACGGAAGCAAAAATATTGGCAACAATCGCCAAAATCTCTCTGGTGCGTGCGTATTCACACAAGATTTCACTTGCTGCACATGCACAGAAGCCAAATCTTGAGCCAATGAGTGTGCTCGTGTTGGACGGCCTGACGCCCCTGATGTCCTTGGTGGTCACACCAATACCACCGAAGACGGCAGTTCTCGCTGACCAGAACTAAGCATCCCATTGGCCCCCTCCAGCCTCCGGGCCTTGAGTTTGACACCCCTGAACTAAAGGTTGATCATAGTAATCATAGTTTCCATTGGAGGCACAAATGATCCTTGTTCTCGACTACTGTAAAGCTCTCTACATGGGGCTACTTTTGAAAAGTGTTCGGAAACTTCAGATCATACAGAATGCAGCTGCGAGAGCAGTCATGGCCTTCCCCAGGTATGCCCATGTTACACCAACACTCCACAGTCTGCATTGGTTGCCGATCAGTTTCCGGTCCCAATTCAAAGAGTTGGTTATGAACTATAAAGCCCTTCATGGCATTGGACCAGAATATCTGCAAGACCGCCTTCTGCCGCACGAATCCCAGCAACCGGTTAGGTCCCACAGAGTTGGTCTTCTTCGGGTCCCATCAACTAAACAATGTCGTCTGGCGGGACCCAGGGGAAGAGCCTTCACTATGGCAGCCCCGGCCCTCTGGGACCAGCTCCCCCTGGAGATCAGAATTGCGCCCATCCTCCTTGCCTTTCGTAAGCTCCTTAAACCCCACCTCTGTCATCAGGCTTGAGGGAACTGAACTATCCTTTCCCCCCTAGGCCTATACAATTTATGCATGGTATGTTTGTCTGTATGTTTGGTTTTAATAAGGGTTTTTAAATTATTTTAAACATTAGATTTGTTACATGCTGTTTATTACTGTTGTTAGCCACCCCGAGTCTATGGAGAGGGGCGGCATACAAATCTAATAAATAAATAAATAAATAAATAAAATAAATTCTGAGACAGAAGGAAGGAAAGAGAGAAAAGAGGACAAATCAAGATGGAGCAAATCTATGGTGGTTGCTAGGAGATGAAAATGATGTACAGTGGTACCTCTACTTAAGAACTGAATTCGTTCCGTGACCAGGTTCTTCAGTACAAAAGTTTGTAAGTAGAAGCAATTTTTCCCATAGGAATCAACGTAAAAGCAAATAATGCGTGCAAACCCATTAGGAAAGAAATAAAAGCTCGGAATTTGGGTGGGGGGAGGAGGAAGAAGAAGAGGAGGAAGACAGTTGCTGCCCAGAGCGAAGGGAGCATTTCCTTTCTCTGAGTGCTGGTAGAGGTTTATTCCCTCCAAGCGCCCAGAGAAAGGAAAATGCTTCATTCGCTCTGGACTGCCAAAGCTTCCTTAAGCACCACTGAAAGGCTCCTCTGGAAGCCCAGAAAAGCCCAAGATGGCCGGAATTAAAGGGGGAATGGTAGGAAAGTGGCCGGGCCTTCGTGACGCTCTCAAATTTCCTGGGAAATTTTTCCAGGTTCAGGTTCTTAAGTAGAAAATGGTTCTTATGAAGAGGCAAAAAAAAATCTTGAATACCCTGTTCTTATCTAGAAATGTTCTTAAGTAGAGGCGTTCTTTAGAGGTACCACTGTATAACTTACTTTCTCTCTCTCTCTTTGTCTCTCTCTCTGTTTGTTTTGATGTGCATGTGTACATCTTTGGATGCAAATTTCAGTGTTATCAAGATTCAACGTAGACTTTTTGATGAATGGCAAATTTACATTAATTGGATTAATAACTTCCAATTAAAACTAATTGCCTACAAAATAAAACATCCCATTTTCAAAATTAATTAATCCCATTTTACATATTCCCACCATTCTCTCTTTTTCATGCACAGATGTATCATGTCATGCAGAAAGATACAAGTCCAGAAACATAGCACAGGCATGCGCTCTACTCCTTCCCAACACAAACAGCAAAATTACAGCAAATCGGAAAGGAAGGAAGCATTTTTTTAAAAAAAAAAAATATTAAAGAAATGATTACATTCTGCAACCAGACAATTCCTCCCGTAGAGTAGAGTAGAGTACAATAGAGTATTATTATTTATTTATTTATTTATTTATTGGATTTGTATGTCGCCCCTCTCCGTAGACTCGGGGCGGCTAACAACAGTAATAAAAAACATCATGTATATCCAATACTAAAACAACTAAAAAACCCTGGAATGGAATGGAGTGGAGTGGAGTGGAATGGAATGGAATGGAATGGAATAGAATAGAATAGAATAGAATAGAATAGAATAGAATAGAATTCTTCATTGGCCAAGTGCGATTGGCCACACAAGGAATTTGTCTTTGGTGCATATGCTCTCAGTGCACATAAAATGACAAGTACATTTGTCAAGAATCATGAGGTACAACACTTAATGATCGTCATAGGGTTCAAATAAGCAATCAGGAAACAATCTTAATATAAATCATAAGGGTACAAGGCACAAGTTACAGTCATACAGTCATAAGTGGGAGAAGATGGGTGATAGGAACAGTGAGAAGGCTAATAGTAATAGTAATGCAGCCTTAGTGAATAGTTTGACAGTGGTGAGGGAATTATTTGTTTAGCAGAGCGATGGCATTCAGGGGAAAACTGTTTTGTGTCTAATTGTCTTGATGTGCAGTGTTCTATAGCAGTGTTTCGCAACCTTGGCTACTTGAAGATATCTGGACTTCAACTCCCAGAATTCCCCAGCCAGCATTCGCTGGCTGGGGAATTCTGGGAGTTGAAGTCCAAATATCTTCAAGTGGCCAAGATTGGGAAACACTGCTCTATAGCAGTGTTTTGAGGGTAGGAGTTGAAACAATTTATGTCCAGGATGCAAGGGGTCACTACCTACAAATGTGGAAGGGGTCAAGGTAGCTAAGTGATTAAGATGCTGGGCTTGTCAACTCATAAGTCAGCAGTTTGAGACCCAAGCGCCATGCAACGGCATATGATGGGTTGCCACATAAATCACATACAGGTGTACATACATATATAACCAGTAAGCTCTATCCCAATATTGCTTAGCAAGGATGAATATTTTCCCCCAGTGGACGTGCCCTTCCAACATTTATATTTTATGCAATCTTTTGCAAGTCAGAATTTGAAATGCCATTTTATGAACCCAAAAATATATGCAAAAATGAATGTGCTAAGGAAAGGTCATATTAAAGAAGCTTATCTTTGAGACAACAAATGCAAAATCTTTCTGTTAGAGAAAACCTCTTAGCAAAACAGGAATATTTGGGAAGAAAAATTATGTGCATTGGAGACAACGTGCATGATAATGTACACAATTTTTATGCACACATTTCATTGTGACGCGGAGGAGACAGAATGGACTATAGATAAGAAAAAATGAGAAACCGAAAAAGAAAAAAGAAAAACACTGCATTTCCTGTTGTTGTTTTTACTTTTTTAATCTAGTTGTGATGTTCCAAGCCTCAGGCAGAAATCTTTTCTAGCTTTGCAGCTTTTCTCACATACTTGTTCATTGTACAAATACATAAATACAAAGAGATCCTTTTTAAAAAAGTTTCTAAACTAGCTAGAGAGAGGGGATGCTATGTTCTTCACATAAACAAAAATAATGTAATACCCCCGGGGAAGTTATCATTTATTATTTTTTATTTTTTATTTATTAGATTTGTATGCTGCCCCTCTCCGAGGACTCGGAGCAGCTCACAACAAGAAACAGTACAAATCCAATAATTAAAACAATTTAAAACCCTTAATATAAAAACAATCATACATCTCATACAAACCAAACATAAAGCAGAAACGGCCCAGAGGAATCAATTTCCCCATGCCTGATGACAGAGATGGGATTTGAGGAGTTTATGAAAGGCAAGGAGGGAAGGGACAGTCCTAATCTCCGGGGGGAGTGTATTCCAGAGGGTCAGGGCTACCACAGAGAAGGCTCTTTCCCTGGGTCCCACCAGACGACATTGTTTCGTCGACGGGACCCGGAGAAGGCCAACTCTGTGGGACCTAACCGGTCGCTGGGATTCGTGAGGCAGAAGGCGGTCCCAGAGATATTCTGGTCCGATGTCATGAAGGGCTTTATAGGTAATAACCAACACTTTGAATTGTGACCGAAAACTGATCGGCAACCAATGCAGACTGCGGAGTGTTGATGTGACATGGGCGTATTTAGGGAAGCCCATGATAGCTCTCGCAGCTGCATTCTGCACGATCTGAAGTTTCCGAACACTCTTCAGTGGTAGGCCCATGTAGAGAGCGTTACAGTAGTCAAACCTAGAGGTGATGAGGGCATGAGTGACTATGAGCAGTGACTCCCGGTCCAAATAGGGTCACAACTGGTGCACCAGGCGAACCTGCCCCCCCCCGCCACAGCTGAAAGATGTTTCTCTAATGTGAGCCTCAGGGAAGTTATTATTTATTATTTATTAGATTTGTATGCTGCCCCTCTCCGAGGACTCGGAGCAGCTCACAACAAGAAACAGTACAAATCCAATACTTAAAACAATTTAAAACCCTTAATATAAAAACAATCATATATCTCATACAAACCAAACATAAAGCGGAAATGGCCCAGGGGAATCAATTTCCCCATGCTTGATGACAGAGGTGGAATTTGAGGAGTTTACGAAAGGCAAGGAGGGTAGGGGGTAGGGGCAGTCCTAATCTCCAGGGGGAGTTTATTCCAGAGGGTCGGGGCCACCACAGAGAAGGCTCTTCCCCTGGGTCCCACCAGACAACATTGTTTCGTCGACGGGACCCAGAGAAGGCCAACTCTGTGGGACCTAACCGGTCACTGGGATTCGTGCAGTAGAAGACAGTCCTAGAGATATTCTGGTCCGATGCCATGAAGGGCTTTATAGGTCATAACCAACCATTTGTATTGTGACTGGAAAATGATCGGCAACCAATGCAGACTGCGGAGTGTTGGTGTAACATGGGCATACCTGGGGAAGCCCCATGATTGCTCTCACAGCTGCATTCTGCACGATCTGAAGTTTCCGAACACTCTTCAGTGGTAGCCCCATGTAGAGAGCATTACAGTAGCCGAACCTTGAGGTGATGAGGGCATGACTGTGAGCAGTGACTTCCGGTCCAGGTAAGGCCGCAACTGGTGCACCAGGCAAACCTGGCCAAACGCCCCCCTCACCACAGCTGAAGTTACACAAAAAAGGAAGATGACAATACCCTTCTACTTAGAATTTATCTGTAAATCACTGATCGTGTATCTTTGTGGTACGTGGAAATCCAATTGTGATTGATAACTGCAGAATACAGAAAGAAACTAAGGAAGGAGAACATCCACTTTTCATTCCTCTTGACCATAAAACCAAAGGCATTTCAGAAAGCAATCTCCACATTTGAGGAGAAATTACTATATTTTTCTGTGTATAAGACATACCTTTTTTCTCTAAAAGAGGCTAATAATTAGGTTGTGTCTTATATTCTGATTGTAGATTTTTTTTTTCTAGCCCTAACTAGTTGCTAACAATCTTCCCAGCTCTTACCTTGCAGGCTCTTTCATTGTTTCTCTCTGTGAAGAAAGTTTTCCAAGCCCTAAGTCTTTGCAGGGGTTTTTTCGTTACTCTAACTTGCTCTGAGTAAGTTTCTTCCCAGATCTAACCACGTCTTCCCAGCTATTACAGCTTGCAAGCTCTTTGAATGTTACTCTCTGCGAGCAATGTTTTTCAAACCCCGTCTTTGTAGATTTTCTTTTTTATTATTTTACTTGCCCCAAATGTTTCTTTCCAGCCCTTGCCAGGTGCTAACAATGTTCCCAGCTCTTATCAGCTTGCAAGCTCTTTCATTGTTACTCTCTGCAAAGAATAATGTTTTCCAAGCCCTAAGCCTCTGCAGGGTTTTTTTCCATTGCTCTACTTACTCTGACTGTTTCTTTCCAGGTGTTAACATTGTCCCCAGCTCTTACCAGCTTGCAAGCTCTTTCATTGTTACTCTCTGCAAAGAATAATGTTTTCCAAGCCCTAAGCCTCTGCAGGGTTTTTTTCCATTGCTCTACTTACTCTGACTGTTTCTTTCCAGGTGCTAATGATGTTCCCAGCTCTTACTGGCTTGGGAGCTCTTTCATTGTTACTATCTCTGAATAAGATTTTTATTAAAAGCCCTAACCAGGGAATAAAATAATGTGCTGAAGCTGACCAGACTAAGGACTCACCCAAATTATCAGCCTCTTTTGGGGAGATAAAAGGTGTGCCTTATACTCCGAAAAATGCAGTATTTATTTAATTTATTCATTAATTCGACTTCTAGGTAGATTTGACATGGGTTGTTTTAATTCTAATCAAATATTTTAACTCCTAGCCACACTTGTCTTTTGATAGTTCTGCTCATTCTCTTTCTTTGCAAGAGCCAGGGTGGCGCATCAGGTAGAGTGCTGTACTGCAGGCCACTGAAGCTGACTGTAGATCTGTAGGTCAGCGGTTCAAATCTCATCACCGGCTCAAGGTTGACTCAGCCTTCCATCCGTCCGAGGTGGGTAAAATGAGGACCCAAATTGTGGGGGCAATGTGCTGGCTCTGTTAAAAAAAGTGCTATTGCTAACATGTTGTAAACCGTCCTGAGTCTAAGGAGAAGGGTGGCATAAAAATCAAATAAATAATATATGATTGTCTGAATATGACTCAATTAAATTTTTGAAGAAACTACTTGCTTGTTGCTCCATTTAGAAAATACAGGGGTTTGTTTCTGTCTCTACATGCTAAAACAATGTATGTACAAATAATCCTGCCTCTTGGATGATGTCAAACACTTGTTACAACTGCGTCGATTCATCTCCTGAGGCCTGGACTTCTATAACATTGGCATAATAAAGGATGAAAGGCAAGGCAGAAGCGACGGTGTGTGACTGGCACATTTGTTAACAATAACTAACTTGTCTTGTTGACTTGTACAATGGCTTGTGTCATGTGGTTAATGGCAAACTTAATAAGATATTGCATGCTGTCTCGGAAAGTCCATTAAAATATCAAAGAATCAAGACTGCAATCTCTCACCTATCGCATCGCAGGCATTTGCAAAGTTTGTGCAAATTTCAAACAATTTGCACTCTTCCAACTGACAGAATAAATGCCACTTTGCCACTTATTACTGGACAAAAGAGGCCTGGCCACTGTTATGATTCGCATCACCCTCTAAAATGGATAGAAATTGACTTCAGAAACAAACATTGATTATTTCGGATGGGAAGAAATTGCTTTAGCTACAAAGCAGCCACAGTAATCTTTGCCATTGTTGTTCCCAATAACATGACAGATATTTAGATCAAAGCTCTCCTTGAACTTATTTATTACATATCACTTTTATTTATTTATTTACTTATTTATTTTTAGTTAGAAAAATAGAAACATAGAAGTCTGATGGCAGAAAAAGACCTCATGGTCCATCTAGTCTGCCCTTATACTATTTTCTGTATTTTATCTTAGGATGGATATATGTTTATCCCAGGCATGTTTAAATTCAGTTACTGTGGATTTATCTACCACGTCTGCTGGAAGTTTGTTCCAAGGATCTACTACTCTTTCAGTAAAATAATATTTTCTTATGTTGCTTTTGATCTTTCCCCCAACTAACTTCAGATTGTGTCCCCTTGTTCTTGTGTTCACTTTCCTATTAAAAACACTTCCCTCCTGGACCTTATTTAACCCTTTAATATAGTTAGTTTGTCAAACATGTACATAAGGGATTCTATTGTGAGCATAGGAGTAGAGGACTCTTCTCATGAAATACCTCTGGACTCTCTCAATTGTATTAATGTCAGATATACAGTGTGGATTCTCCTAGGTTGGCATAATCTCTGCAAACAGTGACAGCCCTAAAGTCATCCATTGAGCATTACGGTGTTCCCTTGACTTTCGCGGGTCCGGCATTCGCGAAATGTCTATACCACGGTTTTTTTTAAAAAATATTAATTAAAAAATACTTTGTGTTTTTTTTCTACACCACGGTTTTTCCCGCCCGTGATGTTATACGTCATTGCCAAATTATTGTTAATAAATAATTATGTTAATAAATATCAGGATCATTAAGTATCTTCTTCAATGGTGAGTACCAGTAATAACGGTGAGTAATAATCTAAAGGTTGTTAAGGGAATGGGAAATTGTAATTTAGGGGTTTAAAGTGTTAAAGGATGTCCTGTGAGACTGTTCGTAGCCAAAAAATAGTGTAATTACTTCCGCATCTCTACTTCGTGGAAATTTGACTTTTGCGGGTGGTCTTGGAACGCATCGCCTGTGAAAGTCAAGGGAACACTGTACTACTTAATAGGAATCTGACTAAATGACTAAAGCTTTCATCCAACTAACGTTCTCCCTCAATTCATCACAGGGCATTTTGTTCTAATATTTATCTATCTGTCTGTCTGTCTGTCTGTCTGTCTGTCTGTCTTAATATATCTATCTATCTATCTATCTATCTATCTATCTATCTATCTATCTATCTATCTATCTATCTGCTTTTTTAATGCCACCCTTCTCCTTAGACTCAGGGTGGCTTACAACATGTTAGCAATAGCACTTTTTAACAAAGCAAGCATATTGCCCCCACAATCCGGGTCCTCATTTTACCCACCTCGGAAGGATGGAAGGCTGAGTCAACCTTGAGCCAGTGATGAGATTTGAACCGTTGACCTACAGATCTAGCAGTCAGCTTTAGTGGCCTGCAGTACTCACTACTCACTGTGCCACTTTGGCTCCTTATAGAAATGTACTGACCGAAATGGACTGACCAAAAAAGAATTGGGCAAGCTGTGGTTGCATTTTTTGTGAATTCCAGACCCCATCCTCAAACCATCCTATTAAGATGTCTGGCAAAAAGGCTATTTGCAACAAGGTGATTATCTTTTCATTTTTCACAAAATGAATTGAGATCTCAGATAGGCTTATTGTGTATGTTTTGAGCCAAGTGCTTCAGGTCGCTTTTAAAAAGCAAACAAAGGGAGTGGAATCCAGGAAGTGATCACCTTGGCATCCTTAGCAACCTGCCAGTGACGTGAAAGCTCCGAACGCCGAACACGACCCCGAACTTTGGAAAAATTTCGGGTTCATGTTCGGCATACCGAACACCGCAAAATTCGGTACGGACCCGAATTGTGCGGGTTCAGTTCGCCCATCACTAGTCCCGATCAACTGGGATTTGGGAGGCAGAGAATATATGGTGGTGGGGCTAGCCAGAGGTAGTATTTACCAGTTCTACAAACTATTCAGAATTTCTACTAGCGGTTCTCCAGAAACTGGTCAGAACCTGCTGAATCGCACCCCTGGCTTAAAAGCATTTGGCCCTGGGGAGTTTGCACAAACAAGGCCCGTCACATAGCTTTCCATTTTGAAACAGCTCTGTCAGAGAACAGCTTTGATGTTAGTAGAAGAGGCTTTTAATTCTTCTCTCTTTGATTCATCTAATAGCCCAAAGCAGCGATTGGCACCAGGACTGGACAGAATAGATTAAAGAGGCACTCTGGCAATCAATGTAAAGACTTAAGATCTACCCTTCGATGTATTAAGATTCGTGGCCAAGAGAAACATCTCTTTGAGATAACATCGTATCCTGAGTGCAAGGGTAGAAGCTATTTCACCAAACATCTCCTGTTTTACCTGAAGAGGTATGGCTTAGAAACATAGAAGACTGACGGCAGAAAAAGACCTCATAGTCCATCTAGTCTGCCCTTATACTATTTCCTGTATTTTATCTTACAATGGATATATGTTTATCCCAGGCTTGTTTAAATTCAGTTACTGTGGATTTACCAACCACGTCTGCTGGAAGTTTGTTCCAAGGATCTACTACTCTTTCAGTGAAATAATATTTTCTCACGTTGCCTTTGATCTTTCCCCCAACTAACTTCAGATTGTGTCCCCTTGTTCTTGTGTTCACTTTCCTATTAAAAACACTTCCCTCCTGAACCTTATTTAACCCTTTAACATATTTAAATGTTTCGATCATGTCCCCCCTTTTCCTTCTGTCCTCCAGACTATACAGATTGAGTTCATGAAGTCTTTCCTCATACGTTTTATGCTTAAGACCTTCCACCATTCTTGTAGCCCGTCTTTGGACCCATTCAATTTTGTCAATATCTTTTTGTAGGTGAGGTCTCCAGAACTGAACACAGTATTCCAAATGTGGTCTCACCAGCGCTCTATATAAGGGGATCACAATCTCCCTCTTCCTGCTTGTTATACCTCTAGCTATGCAGCCAAGCGTCCTACTTGCTTTTCCTACTGCCCTGGCTTAAAGTTTATTTTATTTTATTTGTTTGTTTTCTCAAGTATGTATTGGTGGTATACAAAGATATACTATTTATGTATATGATATTAATAAAAGAGAAACATTAGGGCAGGGCACGGAAGGCACTCTGGTGCACTTATGTACATCCAGGGGTGGGCTACTGCCCAGAGGGGGGGACACAGTGGGTTGGCAAAAATGGAGCCCCACCCCAGAGCACCAAATTTGCTCTGAAAGATATTGAAAGAAAATGCAGGGCATCCTGCATAAGCCGTGCCCACAGTGTGCTAGTAAAAACTTTGGTAGCCCTTCACTGTGTACACTCCTTAGTGACCTCTTAGAAATCGGGAGAGGTCAACAGTGGATAGTCTAAGGGTAAAGTTTGGGGGGGTTAGGTGATGGTACTATAGAGTCTGGTAGTGTGTTCCATGCATCAACTACTCGGTTACTAAAGTCGTATTTTCTGCAGTGGAGTTTGGAGTGGTTTACTTTGTATGTGTCGTGTGCCCGTGTGTAATTGTGTTTGAAGCTGAAGTAGTCATTGACAGGAGGGACGTTGTAGCAGATGATTTTATAAGCTATGCTTAGGTCATGTTTAAGGCAACGTAATTCTAAGCTTTCTAAACCTAGAGTTGTAAATTTAGTTGCGTAGGGTATTCTGTTTCGAGTGGAGGAGTGGAGGACTCTTCTAGTAAAGTATCTCCAGACATTTTCTAGAGTGTTATGTCCAAAATGCGGTGTGGCTTCCAGACAGATGAGCTGTATTCAAAGATTGGTCTGGCGAAAGTTTTGTATGCTCTGGTTAGTATTTATTTATTTTATTTATTTATTCATTTGTCCAATACACAAATGCATAGGAAGAAAAATAGACATGTGATAATATAAAAGAGGGTGAAAGTGAACTTAGAGGAGAGGATATATGAAAGGAAGAGAATATATAAGATAGGTGAAAGAAAGGAAAGACAATTGGACAGGGGACGAAAGGCACTCCAGTGCACTTATTTACGCCCCTTACTGGCCTCTTAGGAACCTGGAGAGGTCAATCGTGGAGAGTCTAAGGGAGAAGTGTTGGGGGTTAGGGGTTGACACAATTGAGTCCGGTAGTGAGTTCCACGCTTTGATAACTCGATTGTTGAAATGATATTTTTTACAGTCCAGTTTGGTGCGGTTCGTATTAAGTTTGAATCTGTTGCGTTCTCTTGTGTTATTGCGGTTGAAGCTCAAGTAGTCATTGACCGGTAGGACGTTGCAGCATATGATCTTGTGGGTAATACTCAAATCGTGTTTTAGGTGCCGTAGTTCTAGGCTTTCAAGGCCCAGGATTGTTAGTGTGAGATTACCAGAGCAGAAGTTAAGCTTTTGACCCTGAAATGGGAGCTTACAGAAAAGCTTTGTTGTTGTTGTTGTTGTTGTTGTTGTTGTTGTTGTGCTTTACCAATCTGATTGGCATTTAGGTCAACCCTACCAATTTCCACTCAAAATGCAATTTCAATGGCTTTGTAGCATCCTTCCATCTCCATGTAATCTAACGCAAAGTCTTGTGATAATGCCATTGATGGTCACCCAGCCATTATTATTAAATCTGAGCACTGTGCTTGCTACTAATAAGATTACTAAATGTAGTGATTACAGGACTTTGAAGCAGGAAAACTCCCCAACCGCCTTCAGTACATCCTTTAAATGTTGCAGTCATCTGACCTTTGCAAAAGTAAAAGAGCATGGTAATGTGCTCCATTTAAATACTGAGCTAATATCATTAAATTTCTTTTGAAACCTAGATGTTTGGTTGGTTAAATAACAATGAAAATGATTGAATTTCCAGTCACTGCACTATCTATAAATCAGAGAACAATTATAAAATGGCCATCAAATCATACAAAACAAAATGCTGGTGCTCTAATAAAACACTTGTTAAATCTTTCAAGCCGGGAGTATATTTCATGGAAAGGATGGCTAATGCCAGTAATAATGCCTTCATAAAATAGGATCATATTTCTTCCATTGTATGAATAAATCATCTAGGTTATTTTCCTGATGACTTCATGTGTCCATCCATCAATACATTTTCCTTACCATTGGCTTCCTCTAGGATATTTCTTCACTTTTCACGCTAACCTAGAACTATGATATTTCCAGTATCTTACTAGTAGCAAGCACTGTGCTCAAATACTGGCTCAGTGTCCATCAATGGCATCATTACAAGATTTTGCATTTATAAAAACACAGAAGATTGACGGCATAAAAAGACCTTATGGTCCATCTAGTCTGCCCTTATACTATTTCCTGTATTTTTTCTTAGGATGGATATATGTTTATCCCAGGCATGTTTAAATTCAGTTACTGTGGATTTACCAATCATGTCTGCTGGAAGTTCGTTCCAAGCATCTACTACTCTTTCAGTAAAATAATATTTTCTCACCTTGCTTCTGATCTTTCAGATTGTGCCCCCTTGTTCTTGTGTCCACTTTCCTCCTGAAACTTATTTAACTCTTTAATATATTTAAATGTTTCCATCATGTCCCCCCTTTCCTTTCTGTCCTCCAGACCAGTGTTTCCTGGCTGGGAATTCTGGGAGTTGAAGTCCAGATATCTTCAAGTTGCCAAGGTTGGGAAACACTGCTCCAGACTATACAGATTGAGTTCATTAAGTCTTTCCTTTTATTATTATTTGGCCATGCTGAAATTAAGGGACATGATGGCTCAGTGGCTGAGATGCTGAGCTTGTTGATCGAAAGGTTGGAAGTTCAGTGGTTTGTGGTCATATGACTGGGTAGGAGTGGCTTGTCAGCCATGTGATCAGGTGGGAGTGGCTTGAACAATTGTAACAGAGGCCCCAGTAAACGAAACTGTTTATTACAGACTCATGCCAGGCATGGCAGGTACACGCTTAGAGAGAAAAACAGAATACAGGCTTATATAATAACGAGCTGCCTGAGGCAGCACCCAATCCACACAGAGAGAAACTTCCCGCTTACATTGTAACTAGGGACGGGCGGCCAATCAGTACCTTGGATAGGGACGCCTATCGCACGGCTCTAATCTGCGGCTGTAACTGAGCAGATACTGCACTCCTATCCCTTTCGCTAACACATACATAATCATTCAAGTATTCTGGTCTCTTACAAATCCTTCCGGACTGCCGTGGCTCTATAGATTCCTCGGCTCTAGCCTCAGGGGCCGTCACTCTGGCTTCCTTGCCTGGAAGCAGAAAAGCTTCCTCCGATATGTCTGTTTCCTCAAACCTTTTGGTCGGGTTTAAACTCTCTCCAAGGACTTCCCCGGGGTGGCCACAATCCCTTCCATCGCCCGAACTCTTTCCAATGTCTAAACGGATCTGGTCCAAATGTCTTCTCCATACCCGGCCATCACTTAAAGTGACTTCAAATGACCTAGGGCCCAACTCCCTGCTTATTATTCCTTCTACCCAATTCTGCCCCCCAGAATATGAGCGTGCCAACACCGCATCTCCCACCTTTACCTTCCTGGCCGGGGTTTCCGGCCACGGCACTGACTGGGAATACCAGGGATGGAGCCTATCCAAAACTATCCGTAGCTTGCGACCCATTAATAACTTCGCCGGGGTTTTGCCGGTAGCCATGCAGGGAGTAGAGTGCTGCGCTAATAATAAATCTGCCAACCTTTTCTGCCATGAACCCTGTGGCATCTTTTTGAGGGAGTCCTTGACCGAATGAACTGCCCGTTCTGCTTGGCCATTACTGGCCGGATGACAAGGCGATGTCAGGGCGTGCCTGATGCCCACCGATGCCAGGAACGACTCGAACAGCACCGCCGTAAATTGCGGCCCGTTGTCCGAGACCAGGAGGTCTGGGAACCCATGTGTTGCAAATAAAGTCATCAATGACTCTATGATCGCCTGGGACTGAGTTGACCTCAGGTGGACGACCTCCACCCACTTGGAATGCGCGTCCACGACAATCAGGAACGTCTGCCCCATGAACGGGCCGGCCAAATCTATATGTAGACGTGCCCATGGTCCCGCAGGCGGCTCCCATGCCAGCGGCTCGGCCCGGGGAGGAAATGGCCGGTTCTCCTGGCATATTCTGCACGCCGCCACCCTTTGCTCCACCTCCCTATCCAACCCCGGCCACCACACATAATCCCGAGCCAGGCTTTTCATGCGCACGATACCTGGGTGGCTATCATGCAGAAGTGCCAACACCTGGCTGCGCAGTTTACCCGGAATCACTACCCTACACCCCCTCAGCAGAATACCCTTTTCCACGGAGAATTCAGTCCGACATCTGAGGAAGGGAACATATTCTTCGGCTGGGCCAGAAACTGGCCACCCCCTCAACACCCATTGCCTTACCTGGGATAAGGTGAAATCCCGCCCTGTTTCCCATGCCACATCGGATGCAGACAGCATGAGAGCCCCTTCGGAGAGGGTGAAAACTGAGCATGCAGGTGCGGGGTCAATTAGTACATCGGCCAAGGGGCACCTACTGAGGGCGTCTGCATGAGCTATATGGCACCCGGGTTTGTAGGACAAGGTGTAATTATAGTTTGCCAGGAAAACGATCCAACGTGACATTCTGGGGGACAACACTATTGGACTTTGCCGGGTGCCAGATAATAGTCCTAATAAAGGCTGGTGATAGGTCACTAGTTCAAAATGACGGCCATACAGGTAGTCGTGGAACCTACGGACTCCCGCTATCAAAGCCAACGCCTCCTTATCTATATGACCGTAGTTCCTCTCCGCCTTGGCTAAAGTGCGTGAAAAAAATGCCAGGGGGGCTTCAGTACCGTTTGGCAATCTGTGGCTCAAGACTGCGCCCACCCCATATTGTGAAGCATCACATGTGAGCACTAAGGGCAACCCAGGTGAGTATTGTGCCAGAATATTGTTAGAGGTGAGCATTTCCTTGACCCCCTTGAACGCGACTTCCTCCCTTTCCCCCCAATGCCAATTAGAATGTTTATCCAGCAGCCGGTGCAAAGGTTCGGCTACCGACTCCTTATGCGGGATGAAGGCCGCATAGAAATTCAGCAGTCCTAGGAAAGCCTGGAGTTCCACCTTGGACTGTGGTCTGGGGGCGTCCCTGATGGCTCGAGCCTTATCAGGGGTCGGGTGGATTCCCTGCCCATCCACCGTAAAGCCCAGGAACTCCACCTGGGGAACACCAAACACGCACTTCTTGGCTTTCAGCTTCAGACCAGCGTCCCTGAACTTGGACAAGACCTTCCTCACCCGTGTCATTAATTCGTCTATGGAACTCCCTGACACCAGGACGTCATCAAAGTATGGCACCGTCCCATCCAGCCCATATAACAGCCACTCCATCAAACCTTGGAAAATCCCTGGGGCAATGGAAACCCCGAATTGCAACCTATGGCATTTGAATACCCCCCGATGGGTTATAATGGACTGGGCCTCTGCTGTTGAGGAATCGACGGGGAGCTGCTGGTAAGCTTGAGAGAGATCAAGCTTTGCAAACACCCGACCCTCCCCCAGAGTGTGCAGTAACTGTTGCACCACAGGCAGGGGGTATGAATGGTGGGCCAATGCTCTGTTCATGGAACACTTGTAGTCCCCACACAATCTGATACCTCCATCCCCCTTGAATGCTATCACCACCGGGGTCTCCCACACCACTTGATCTACTTGCTCCAAAACCCCCTGAGCAATCAGTCTGTCCAATTCAGCATCCACTTTCGGTCGGAGGGGAATAGGCACACGGCGGGCTTTTAAGCGCACCGCCGGAACTTGCGGATCCAAACTAAAAGAAATCGGGGTCCCCGTATAACAACCTAAATTGCCATCAAAGACGGTTGGAAATTCCCGTGCCAATTTGTCAAAACCCGACTCCCCCTTAACTACATTTACCCCTATAACAGAGAGTCCAAGAGAAGTGAACCAGTCCAGTCCTAGTAGGTTTGCAAATGGTCCATCCACCACAATGAGTGGTAATCTGCCGGCAAAAGACTTGAAGCGGACTGCAAAATGACCTTCGCCGAGAAGTGGAATCGGAGCTCCTTGGTAGTCCCTCAGGCTCAACATGCAGGGCTGTAGGCGACTCTTGCTCATGGCCGGGAAACAGCGCTTCAGGGTGGCCCAAGAAACCAACGAATGAGCCGAGCCCGTGTCCACCTACATGTGGCACCTTGAGCTGCCCAGTTGAACCACAACTGAAATTTTTTCGGCAGAATCGGATGTCTTCCTGACATAAGTAGGAGATGGATGAGGGCGGCTGTAAACAGCATTGCAGTCCTCCCTCCGACCCGGGAGAAATCTCCGTTGTCCCCGGGGGTTGAAGCTTTGGAACTCCCTCTGCTCTTTGAACGCGGTCGTAGGAGATCTGCGAGAGCGGCAGACCCTGGCAAGGTGGCCTTTAGCGCCACAGCGCCAACACGCCACGTCCCGGGACGGGCAACTGGATCTAAAATGACTACCCCCACATCCACGGCAAGGCGACAGCGGGGGACGGGGGCGCCCAGCAGGCAGTTCTCGACCTCGATTCGCAGCCAACCTGCAAACTTCTTCTTCCTCCGCCCCCACAGTGCTCTCCTTGTCTGGGGAAACTTTGGGCTTATCCACCACACTGGGTGCTTTTTGTGTGACATTTATGGAGCTATCCATAGTGGCCAATGACTGAGTAGATAACTCGAAAGCGCGAGCCTCTGCCAGTGCCGCCTGAAATGTCAAATCCCAGATAGCCAGGAGACGCCGCTTGAGGCGACCATCCCGCACTCCGAAAACTAATCTGTCCAGTAGGTAGTCATTGAGATCCACAAACTCACAGTATAAAGCCGCTCGGCGGAGAGCGGCCACAAAGTCATTAATTGACTCCGCCTCGGCTTGGTTTCGCTGATAGAATTTATAACACCACGCACACCGTGAAGGGGCAGGGGCATAATGGTCCTGTAACGTCTTCAAAAAATCCTCCCAAGGCACATCATGGATGGAAACTGGGGCAAACAAGGCACGAGCTGTCTCGAACATGTCAGGGCCACAAAACCCCAGAAAATAGGACCTCTTTCTATCCCCTGAAATCTCCATGTATCCATTGGAGATCAGGAAGCAATCGAAACGGGCGACATAAGAGCCCCACGTCTCCCCTTGAGGATCAAAGGGGGCAAATGTTAATTGTACAGACATCCTGACTTACTGTCACAACTGTCAGTCTTCTGCGACAGGCTCACTTCCTCGTCGCCAGTGTAACAGAGGCCTCAGTAAACAAAACTGTTTATTACAGACTCATGCCAGGTATGGCAGGTACACGCTTAGAGAGAAAAACAAAATACAGGCTTATATAATAATGAGCTGCCTGAGGCAGCACCCAATCCACACAGAGAGAAACTTCCCGCTTACATTGTAACTAGGGACGGGCGGCCAATCAGTACCTTGGATAGGGACGCCTATTGCACGGCTCTAATCTGTGGCTGTAACTGAGCAGATACTGCAACAATCATAATCATTCAAGTGAACTGTTAAGTCCTCGGCTTACAACCTTACCAGTGTCACTCGCTGGGGTGACAATTTGCTTCACGTTTCTCATGCTCTCCTTCCTCAGGCTGGGTAGCTAGGCAAACGGGTGCTGCCAGACGCATAAATTCTGCCAGCATTGCTTCTACCCATGCTTTCTGCTTGCACCTCCGGCTGGAGGTGGCTGTGTGAGGCTGGAGGGGAGCCAGGCAGGAGAGAGGGAAGCTTGTCTGAGGCCAGGAAGGAGGAAAGAGGAAAAAAGCAAGGAGCCCAGACACAGAAGCAGCAGCAGCAGGGAAAATAAGGAGAGCTGAGCCGAGACCAGTAATCCAGGAAGTGACCACTGCCAATCAGCTGGAGCTGCGCACACATCTTCATTTCTGCCGGTGGAACTGCATTCCACCCTGTCCTGTCTGCTGCCCACCCCTGCTAGTCTCCCTTCCTTTTCACTTATCAGCAAAAAATATGTTACACACACATACACACAGGAAATGTGATTATATACCTGGAATGATTAAACATTACACTGCCTACTTTGTTTGCTTTCAGGTTAGGCATGTCCCGTTAGTCTTAGTGATGTTTATTTACCTTTCTTGAAAACTCTTTGCCTTTTAGCTAAACAGCAGTTTTCAAATCCGTCTCAAATGTTTCTTCAGTGAAAATAATTTAGTAACCATTTATGGGTAGACAGAACAGCTTCTTCCCCTGCCGGAGAGAAATGTTCCTACTTTTATTGAAAGCCTTTGTTATAACAACAACAACAACAAATCCTTTGTTACATTTGTTATAACAATAATCCTTTAAAATAACATTTGTTTCAACTCCTCGGGTACTTTCAGGGCTCCAATGCTTGAGGCAGAATTCAGAAGTCACTTCAATCTTTTTTTAGGGGGGGGGGGTATAAATTTTTTATTGTTTTTCACACCTTACAGAGATTTCAATTTACATACCTCAAATTAAAATATAATACAATACAATATCAAATGCCAAATTCTTAATCAAATTAATCACATTTTTCTAATTATTTATCCAATTATTTCTGGTATAATAATAATTAATAATAATAATTTATTACATTTGTATGCCGCCCCTCTCCGAAGACTCGGGGCAGCTCACAACAAAGATAAAAACAATATTATAATGGCACAAATCTAATATTAAAAAACTAAAAACCCTATCATAATTAAAAAACAAACAGCACATACATACCAAACATAAATTATAATAAGCCTGGGGGAAAGATTTCTCAAATCCCCCATGCCTGGCGGTATAGGTGGGTCTTAAGTAGTTTACGGAAGACAAAGAGGGTAGGAGCAGTTGTAATCTCCGGGGGGAGTTGATTCCAGAGGGCCGGGGTCGCCACAGAGAAGGCTCTTCCCCTGGGGCCTGCCAGACGACATTGTTTAGTCGACGGGACCCGGAGAAGGCCAACTCTGTGGGACCTTATCAGCTGCTGGGATTCGTGCGGTAGAAGGCGGTTCCAGAGGTACTCTGGTCCAATGCCATGTAGGGCTTTAAAGGTCATGACCAACACTTTGAATTGTGACCGGGAACTGATCGGCAGCCAATGCAGGCCACGGAGTGTTGTAGATACGTGGGCGAATCAGGGAAGCTGGGAAGCTGGTATATATCATTCATCCTGGGCTACCTCCTTTCCAAGTGCTATCATCCGGATTTTAGATAATGTTCTTCGCTTTCATTTATATTTAAAGTGCTATAGCTATCTAAATTGCTCTTGGCTATTTGCTATTTTTCCTAACTATGCCATTGTTTTCCAGTCCCTTTCTAACGTTCTTAGAAAACACATTCCTACTTTTATTTAAGAAAAAACCCTCGTTTTATTGTAACTGCACAAAACAATAGAAAATATCCAAATTTACGTCTCTTTAAAAACCCACTTCAATCTTTGAATCTTAGACTTACTGTATTTTTCAGAGTATAAGACGCACCTTTTCCCCCACGCAAAGAGGGTGAAAATTTGGGTGCATCTTATAAACCAAATGTAGCACCGCCACACTTTGGCCTCAGTGCATTGCATTTTTATACCGTGGCCTGCACTGGCTGCTGATCGGTTTATGGTCACAATTCAAAGTGTTGGTAATGACCTTTAAATCCCTACATGGCATTGGACCAGAATACCTCTGGAAGCGCCTGCTACCGCACGAATCCCAGCGACCGATAAGGTCCCACAGAGTTGGCCTTCTCCACGTCCCGTCGACCAAACAATGTCATTTGGCGGGCCCCAGGGGAAGAGCCTTCTCTGTGGTGGCCCCGGCCCTCTGCAATCAACTCCCCCCCCCCGGAGATTAGAACGGCCCCCACCCTCCTTGTCTTTCGCAAGTTACTCAAGATCCACCTATATCGCCAGGCATGGGGGGAATTAAGACATCTCCCCCAGACTTTCTTATATTTTATGTTTGGTATGTATGTGTTGTATGGTTTTTAAATTGTTGGGGTTTTTTAATATAATTTTATTATTAGATTTGTTCCATTGTTATGCTGCTTTTATTATTGTTGTGAGCCACCCCGAGTCTTCGGAGAGGGGCGGCATACAAATCTAATAAATTGAATTGAATTGAATTGTTCCAGGCTGCAGGGATTGCCCCCAAAATGGAGCTTTTGGAGGCTGCAAAGAGAGATTCCCTTCCAAACATTAGTCATAGATGCTGATAGACAGAGGCAGGATTTTTTTCTTATTTTAAGGAATAGGTTGCAGCCAGTGCGGCTAGGAATGGGGTTCCAGTAGTGAAAATTGAGATGTGCAAGCATCTCTATTCCCCTGATGTATGCACATATGTGCATGCATGAGATTTGGTTTCTACGCATGTGCAGCAAGCGAAATCTCACGCGAGGATGCTCTTGCATGTGAGATGCTGTTGTGCTGTTTTTTTGCCCTCCAGAGTCTTTGGGGAAGCTTCCCTGAAGCTTCTGGAGTGCAAAAAATAATGGAAAACCGGAAGTGTGTTTTCCATACTTCTGGTTTGTCCATTGAGCGAGGGGTTTTTTTGCACTCCAGGGCTTCAGGGAAGGGTCTCCCAAGGCTGAAAATCAGCTGACCAGTGCACACAGGCACTGGAGCTGACATAGGGCAACGTTTCGCATGTCTTCCAATATGGCTCCATGTGCCAGCTGTAGCACGCATGCCATATGCTCACCATCATGGATCTAGACTGACAATCTAGAGTCCCTAGGGCAGTGATGGCAAACCTATGGCACGAGTGCCACAGGTGGCACGCGGAGCCATATCTGCTGGCACATGAGCTGTTGCCCTAGCTCAGCTCCAATATGCATGTGTGTGCTGGCCAGCTGATTTTTGGCTCACTTAGAGGCTCAGGATGGCATTTTTGTCTTCCAGAGAGCATCTGGGGGATGGTGAGGGCATTTTTACCCTCCCCCAGCTCCAGGGAAGCCTTTAGAACCTGGGGGGGGGGAACATGAGCCTACTGGGCCCACCAAAAGTTGGGAAACAGGCCTTTTCCAGCCTCCGGAGGGTCTCCAGGGGGGCGGAGGAAGCTGTTTTCACCTTCCCTGGGCATTGAGTTTTGGGTGTGGGCACTCATGCATGCGCAATAGTGCGCAGTCATGCTCTTTTGGCACCCAAGGAAAAAAAAGGTTTACAATCATTGCCCTAGGGACTTGAACAGCATAAAATTCAAAATTCAAAATAATTCAAAATTCAAAATAATTCAAAATTCAAAATAATTCAAAATTCAAAATAATTCAAAATTCAAAATTCAAAATTCAAAATTCAAAATTCAAAATTCAAAATTCAAAATTCAAAATTCAAAATTCAAAATTCAAAATTCAAAATTCAAAATTCAAAATTCAAAATTCAAAATTCAAAATTCAAAATTCAAAATCGATCAATCGATCGATCGATCGATCAATCGATCAATCGATCAATCGATCAATCGATCAATCGATCAATCGATCAATCGATCAATCGATCAATCGATCAATCTTTAAAGACTTTAAGCATATACACATTCACAGTAGACAAGATCGATTCCAGACCTTATTTCTTTCACAAATAATATGCAATGCAGTAGCTAAAGCAATACAATACCTCTAAGGGTTAAGCTTTTCATGCCTAGAGTTAGTCATGATGCAACCCCAATTAACAGGGATGAGATCAGAGATAATAATTGTTCTTGCATGGTTGTTAAAATGCTCCTCCAAGGAGCGCTTTGACAATGAGATCAGGTTTTGAAAAACTGTATGTCAAATAAAGATACAGTGACAAGCCCAACTTAACAAACATTAGTCTATTAGACCCTATCATGCACTATACTAACATTTTAAGCAGTGCTATCTCTTTTCTTAGATATTGGTCTATATTTGCAGTATTCATAAAGTGAGCAAATGTAAATATTAGGGCGAATTAGGATTCCTGGCTCATTCATAGCCCCGTCTTTCATTTGT
Source organism: Erythrolamprus reginae (assembly GCF_031021105.1). Lineage (NCBI taxonomy): Eukaryota > Metazoa > Chordata > Lepidosauria > Squamata > Dipsadidae > Erythrolamprus > Erythrolamprus reginae. The sequence goes on along the minus strand of NC_091953.1, from coordinate 14,720,607 downwards.
ATTCTTTGCTTCCTTGGTTGTTTGCGTTTTTGGTGATAATTATCTGTGTTTTCCCCCAAATAAGACCCTGTCTTTTATTTATTTTTTGAACCCTGAAATAAGTGCTTGGCCTTATTGCCACACACTCAAAAGCCCGATAAGGCTTATTATCAACAGATGTCTTATTTGGGGGAAAACAAGGTATCAGGTATGGGAAGATAAGCATTTTTATTATTTATTTAACCATTGAGCTTTTGTTTAGCTGTTTCAGGGTATAACAGTTGCCATGGTACCCCTTTGCAACCCTATGAAGGAACCTCACAATGCCACCAACAGAATGACACACTAGCAAATGAAAGAAATGGCCCAAGGAAAAAACATCTGAACTAAGAAGAGATAGAATTGATTGAAATAGGAAGATTAAGAAAGGGCAGTTCTAAAATAAATTTAATACATCTTCATTAAATGACGCTGAAGGGGGTGAACTGATTTAAAGAAAAAAATAGAAGAAAAATGACAAAATTATCCAGAAGGCATCAACACAATGTGGCTCGCGTTGATGTTGGGCTGCTGGTTTTAAGATAGATTAAACAATACACATAAGTTTTAGACACTGATAGATGATGTCTATACAAGTACTATGACTGGAAGCAAAGAATGAGATATGGAGAGGGGGAAAATGGGTAAGCAGGAAAGCTGATATATGTTTCTGTGAGTATAATAAACAAATACAAATATATTGCACAGGAATTTATAACATTTATAACATAAGTGCTAAAGCCCACTGCAACAATATTGCCAAAAAGGCTTCCAGAGTTGTAAACCTGATTCTACGTAGCTTCTGCTCTGGCAATCTCACACTACTGACCAGAGCCTACAAAACTTTTGCCAGGCCCATTCTCGAATATAGCTCATCTGTCTGGAACCCTCACCACATCTCAGACATCAACACTCTCGAAAACGTCCAAAGATACTTCACCAGAAGAGCCCTCCACTCCTCCACCCGAAACAGAATAACCTACGAAAACAGACTAACTATCCTGGATCTTGAAAGCTTAGAATTGCGGCGCCTAAAACAAGATTTAAGTATTGCCCACAAAATCATTCGCTGTAATGTCCTTCTGGTCAACGACTACTTCAGCTTCAACCACAACAACACAAGAGCATGCAACAGCTTCAAACTCAATGTTAATCGCTCCAAACTTCAGTATAAAAAATATGACTTTAACAATCGATTCGTCGAAGTGTGGAACTCATTACCTGACTCAATAGTGTCAACCCCCAACCCCCAACATTTCTCCCTCAGACTCTCCTCGATTGACCTCTCCAGGTTCCTAAGAGGCCAGTAAGGGGCGTACATAAGTGCACTGATGTGCCTTTCGTCCCCTGTCCAATTGTCTTTCCTTTCCATTTTATCATATATATTCTTTCCTTCCCACCTACTTCTCTTCCTCTTCACTTCCTATCTTTTATATATCACTTAATGTCTACTCCCTTTCATATGTATTGTATATTGGACAAAGAATAAATAAATAAATAAATTTAGGGCAGATTGTATTCATAACACCCATTATCACTTTAAGGGAAGATCTGTTTCAAGTTTTAGACATTTAAAATTCTTCCACCAACACTTATTTATTTTATTATTTGCACATTTATTTCCTTTTGTTCAACATTTTATTATTTACACATTTATTTCCTTTTGTTCAAAATAGAGATCTCCTTAACACCTCCCTCCCCATTATGTGCCTAGTTCCTGACTATCTCTGGCTTGGAGATCAGGGGTAGGCTACTGCCTAGAACAGGAAGTGGTAACGCCGTGTGGTAGTAAAAATTTCAGTAGCCCTTCACTGTTGGAGATATTTTGTACATGGTTTGTGTTATGTCTCTGCCCAGTGACTGTTAGAGGAACAGCCATTGGGTGTTCCTGTCACTGGATAGGGGCAATTCTCAGCGGGAACAGTATTGCTTGCCAATTGGTTGGGTTCTATGGGGGAGTATAAAAGAGCTATCACCAGCCTAAGTTACCTGAGTTCGTTATGTGATGTACCAGTCGTTCTCCACGTTGGATTCAATAAACAGCAGTTAATCACCTGCCCGTGTCTCCTACTTAATACTGGCGACGAGGATGGGATTTTTAAGGGGGAAGGACTGTTATGTTTCTATCCAATGGCTGTTCCTCTAACAGTCACTAGGCAGAGACATAACAGTTTGAACTGAAGGACATCTTGGAATATAGTGTTCCCTTGATTTTCGGGGGGATGTGTTCCAAGACCACCCATGAAAGTCAAATTTCTGCGAAGTAGAGATGCGGAAGTAAATACACTATTTTTGGCTATGAACATTATCGCAGGATATCCCCTAACACTTTAAACCCCTATTTTACAATTTCTCATTCCCTTAACAACCTTTAGATTATTACTCACCATTATTACTGGTACTCACCATTGAAGAAGATACTTAATGATCCTGATACTTATTAACATAGAAATTTATTAACAATAATTTGTTAATTGGAATCACTCTATAATATGTAAACAGATATTATGCTCTGGAGTTAAAATGGTATATTCAAGAAACACCTCCGATTTGATGGTGGGATGTGAATGCTTGCCTGGTGGTGGGCACCACTCACAGAGCACTTGTTTTATGTTGTGTGTGTGTTCATATTTTTTAAAAATCAATAAAAATATTTTAAAAAACACAATAATTTGGCAATGATGTATGATGTCAGGGGTGGAAAAAAACATGGTGTAGGGAAAAAACCACGAAGTATTTTTTAATTATTATTTTTTAAAAAACCATGGTATAGACTTTTCACGAAGTTCTGACCCGCGAAAGTCAAGGGAACACTGTATTGCTAAAAGACTGATCAGCACTTGACAGTTTCTAAAATCTAGCATTGGGTAGCCGTCAAAATCAATAGCAATGTCAATGGCAGACAGTGGTGGTCGTACCATATTTAATCCTTTCTTGTGGCCTGATAGCCAACGTGCAGGAGAATTCAATAGATTTTAGAACAATGTTTTTCATTCCTTTACAGACTGTGGCTTGCACTAAAAGTGGAAATCTGTAGCTCCCTAAGACATTGTTGTACAAATTACAACAGCTGGTTAATGGTGAGAATGGTTTGCAGTTGGAAATGAAGAACGTCTTGGAGAGGCAGCCCCTACTGAATCAAGCCTGTGAGCATCAAGTTTAATAGTACTGATTCTGATTAAAAAGATGTTCTCTGGAATTTTGGAAAGACTTCTCCTCCTGTCCTATCCCCTTGCAAAGCAGATGTTCTCGTAACATCTGAATAAAAATCTTATTATACCAAGAGTTTGAGGTCTCTTTAGGATTTTCCTAAGCTTCGGTGTAAGGCGATTTATATTGCTTCCACATTGGAACACAGAAATGGACCAGGCTGCCGGATCGAGAGATCCTTCTAATTACTCACAAATTCCCTGACTGGATACTACCACCTTACACATGCATGGAGCTTTAGATGGAATCAAATTGGAGGCACAAAATTATAGAAGTGAACTAGATTTTATTTTTATCACAGAAAAAGTTATGTGAAGACTCTAAAGCAGAGATATCCTCTGAGCCACAATCAGCCATTGCGTGAAGTTCAAATCCATGACCCATAGGCTGTACCCAGGGATGGGCTACTGGGCGGGAGTACAATGGGGTAGCGAAAATGAAGCTCCAGCTCAGAGCACCCAATTTGCACTGAAAGATGTTGAAAGAAAATGCAGGACGTCTTGCATAAGCCATGCCCACAGTGCGGTAGTAAAAATTTTGGTAGCCCTTCACTGAGTAGAGGTACCATTGTACTCACAAATTCCTTGACTGGATACTACCACCTTAAACAGGCATGGAGCTTTAGGTGGAATCAAATCGGAAGCACAAAATTATAGAAGTGAATTCGATTTTATTTTTGTCACAGAAAAAGTTATGTGAAAACTTTAAAGCAGAGATATCCTCTGATACAAAACTCTTTTTTTCATTGTTCCCATTGTGAGGGGAGGGGAAGGAGGGTAGGTTAAGCATTGGGAGGGTGGGATGGGATTGGGTAGGAGAGGAGAGGTAGGAGATGAGAGGAAATGAGAGGAGAAGGGAGGAGAAGGGACAAAAGGAGGGGAGGGGAGGAGAGGAGAGAAGAGGTCAGTATTGGGTTGCTACTTATGCGCTCCGGTAGCGATCACCAGATTTCACAAATGGTATGTGACTGCTCCAGTGGCGGTCCTATGGGCGCCATTTTTGTAATTTTTGCCTCGTGCATATGTGCAGAAGCAAAATCTCATGAGGGGATGCATGCAGGGGTAGACAGCAGGCAGGACAGGGTGGAACACAGTTCCACCGGCGGAAATGAAGATGCATGCGCAGCTCCAGTTGATTGGTGGCTGTCACTTCCTGGATTACTGGTCTCATCTTGGCTTTCTTTTTTTTTCTCTCTGCTGCTGCTGCTGCTGTTTCTGCGCTCCTTGCTTTTTTCCTCCTTCCTCCTTCCTGGCCTCAGATGAGCTTCCCTCTCTCCTGTCTGGCTCCCCTCCAGCATCACGTGGCCACCTCCCACCTGAGGTGCAAGCAGAAGGCGTGGCTGGAAGTGGCGCTGGCAGCATTTATACTTCTGGCAGCACCCGTTCGCCTAGCTACCCAGTCTGAGGCAGGGGTGTGTGTGTGACCCAGGAAGAAGAGCACAGGAAATGCGAAGCAAATTGTCATCCCAGCAAGCAACACTGGTAAGGTTGTAAGTCAAAGACTTAACAGTTCACTTGAACGATCATGATTGTTCAAACCACCCCCACCTGGTCACATGGCTGGCAAGCCACTCCTACCCAGTCACATGACCATTAAGCCACACCTACAAAATAAGCCACACCCACAATGTGGCAGTAAAAATTTTGGCTGCCCATTACTGGAGGCATGTGTGAGATTTTAGCAGCTTTTTGCTTCCTCGCATCCATGGAAGCAAAAAATCCCCATTGAAATCTTGTGCACCCGCACATCCCTTCACAAGATTTCATCATGTGTTTCTTCCTGCGCATGTGCAGAAGCAAAAAAATACTGGGGAGGCGCGTGCATGCAAGACAAACAAAGCTTTGTGTCCAGCGCACCAGTAGCAGCGGTCATAGGAATTACTGGGATAGGTCATGGTATGTACTCCACCATTCTATTTTTGACATGATCAGGCAGATATGCTTGCCTAGCTACCCAATTGCTGGACTCCTATTAGAATCAATACTTAAACATTGTGACAGATACCTGTTCATCTCCTTACCCTAGAGCAGCAGGCATCTCTTTACAATTTTGCACAATGTGGACAAGTGCCAGGATAGAATAATGTTTAAAAACATGGCCAAGATATTACGAGGCTGTCAAAGGAATGACCTGTAATATATCAGAGTGACAATATGTGGGAAGCAATGTATGACATGTAGATGATTGGTGATTCCAAAATCTGACTGCTTAAAACAGTTTTTTATTCTCAGGGAAGGACATGTCTCAGCACACCGATAAGCCCTTGCAACTCTGGGAGATGCTCAAAGATGCTACACGCTGTTGAGCCGTAATAAATAGCTCAGGATTCAAAATAGGCACAAAGCTGAACGACACGATTTTCGGTGTGCTTTCCAGTCCAGCAATTTTGTAGTGAGGTGATGGCTATCTTACAAAACCAATGCATATAGCCTTCCTACTTACCGCCAGCGCATGGAACTGCTCCTCATAATACAGAGATTATTAGTTCAGTCCCTTTTCGGCAAATAACTCTCATCTCTCTGCATTGGATTAATGGAACAGGTGAAATGAAAGAGGACAGGTTCTGAACTCGAGCAAAAGATGAATTATGGTCCCGGACTATTCCGTAATAAATTGTAGGTTAGGAATCTAAGTGAAAGTGATGCTCTGTAAGACAACCTCATGCTACTCAGCTTGGCCTTTTCGTCCCTGGCAATCTGAGTGGAATATAGAAACAGAAGCCAGACTTCTCTCTATTTTATTTATTTATTTTGTCCAATACACAATACATATTGAAGAGAATAGACATGAAGTATTATATATAAAGAAAAGATATAAAAATAGAGGAGAAGATATATGAAAGGAAGAAAATATATATGATATGTGAGATAAGGAGAGACAATTGGACAGGGTACGAAAGGCACACTAGTGCATTTATGTACGCCCCTTACTGACCTCTTAGGAACCTGGAGAGGTCAATCGTGGATAGTCTAAGGGAGAAATGTTGGGGGTTAGGGGTTGACACTACTGAGTCCGGTAATGAGTTCCACGCTTCGACAACTCGATTGCTAAAGTCATATTTTTTACAGTCAAGCTTATTTGGCTTTTTGTTATCATTCCCTCTATTCTTATCCAACAGAGTCCAAAGCAGATACAGTGGCACCTCTACTTGCGAACTTAATTCGTTCCGGGACCAGGTTCTTAAGTAGAAGAGTTTGTAAGAAGAAGCAATTTTTCCCATAGGAATCAAAGTAAAAGCAAATAATGCGTGTGATTGGGGAAACCACAGGGAGGGTGGAGGCCCTGTTTCCTCCCAGGAGATTCCTTGAGGCCCCAGGGAGGCTTCTCCCCACCTTTTCTGGCCCTGTTTCCTCCCAGGAGATTCCTAGAGGCCCACGGAGGCTTCTCCCTACCTTTCCCGGCCCTGTTTCCTCCCAGGAGATAACTAGAGAGGCCCCACAGAGGCAATGTTGTTACAGTGGGATTCTCTTCCTAATGTTCCTGTGAGATCGATTAAATCAGGGGTGTCAAACTCGATTTTGTTGAGGCTGCATCAGGGTTGTGTTTGACTACATGGGGGGGCTGGGGGGCATGGGCAAAAAGTGTGGTCAATTTGACATCACTCATGTCGGAGTACATGTGGTGGGCTGAGTGCTTTGCCAGTGAAAATGGGCTTGCAAGCACCACCATAGATGGTGGTGTTTATCTCCATTGAGCTAACACTGTTCAAAGACGCAGTCCTGTGGCCAAGATGATGTCATGGACCTTTGTTACATTCCACCATAGTGGTTCCTACTTATCTACTTGCATTTTGCATGCTTTTGATAGGATGGGAACTCATAGAAACATAGAAGATTGACAGCAGAAAAAGACCTCATCTAGTCCATCTAGTCTGCCCTTATACTATTTCCTATATTTTATCTTAGGATGGATATATGTTTATCCCAGGCATGTTTAAATTCAGTTACTGATGATTTACCAATCATGTCTGCTGGAAGTTTGTTCCAAGCATCTACTACTCTTTCAGTAAAATAATATTTTCTCACCTTACTTCTGATCTTTCCCCCAACTAACCTCAGATTGTGCCCCCTTGTTCTTGTGTTCACTTTCCTATTAAAAACACTTCCCTCCTGAAACTTATTTAACCCTTTAATATATTTAAATGTTTCCATCATGTCCCCCCCTTTCCCTTCTGTCCTCCAGACTATACAGATTGAGTTAATTAAGTCTTTCCTGATAAGCTTTATGCTTAAGACCTTCCACCATTTTTGTAGCCTGTCTTTGGACCCATTCAATTTTATCAATATCTTTTTTGTAGGTGAAGTCTCCAGAACTGAACACAGGATTCCAAATGTGGCCTCACCAGCGCTCTATACAGCGGGATCACAATCTCCATCTTCCTGCTTGTTATACCTATAGCTATGCAGCCAAGCATTCTACTTGCTTTCCCTACCGCCTGGCCACACACATATCACATTGTCCTTAGGTTAAGCCAGGGTGCTATATTTCCAGCTTACGAGCCCAGTGTCGTAACTGCTGAGCCACCATGCCACCCCAGACATTAAATATAGAACTAGATAATTATTAGATTGACTGGCTGTGCCCGGCCACGTGTTGTGGTGGCTTAGTCTGGTTTGTCTGGTTTGCCAACTCTAGGACATGCAACATATAATTGTCCATGTAAGAAGCAATCCATGTGTAGATCTAAACCGCACAATTCTCAAGATTGGCCTTGAGCTTTGTTGATGGTGATTGCAAACACCAATCGAATTGGGAATTGCAATTTCTTTAATTCAAATGGCATATCCGCTGGAATCAGGAATGCATGGAATGGGGACATCTTCGCCTTTGAAAGGTCCTATCAAGACTTTTGCATGTTGCATGTTGAATGCCAATTTCAAAGCGGGATAAGCAATTCTTCCACCTGGTAGCAATGTTACTGCTATTCCAGACGATGCAAGAGCAAAGTCTATGTCATTTTGGGATCGAATTGCTACCAGAATCTAATTCGGACAATAGGTCCTTTGTTCACGTATGGGAAATGAAAGAATTCACCATACAGCTTCACTGCTGCTATTTTTACCTGCCACAGGTGTGACATCTATATAATAGTAGGTATATAAAACATACGCATATTCGAATGCAACGTTGTGTCAAAATTTCAAACAAGGTGAAAAGGGGCTTGTTTTAAGCACCTGTATGTTTTTACCTGTCACAGGTATGACATCTATATAATACAGGTATATAAAAGCATGTGTATACTCAAATGCAACATTGTGTCAAAATTTCAAAGCAATCGGTGGAGAACTTTCAGAGATTTAAGATTTTGAACAAACATTTTACATTTATATTTTTATTTATATAGATTATTATTATATTAGCTTTTGTCCTGGTTTTATTTTCCCTCCCTTCTCCTTTTTGTAATGCAGTTACTTTCATGCCCCTAAAAAACCAGGTGTGGTCCTTGAATTTAAGACAATTGTAAAAACATTAATTAACTCTGCTAGGTCAAAGGCTAGACAGTGATCTTAATGAAGCAGGCTTTTAAAATGAGATTTTTGTCATCTAATCCAAGCATTTCGTTTTTCCTGCAGTGCAAAATATCTTCTTTTTCCCAGGGCTCTCACGTTCATTAAGAGAAATGTTGAATTGCTTCTCAAAAAGAAGCTTTCTGAAATGCAAAATTACTACCCATGTCATGTTTTCTTTTAACCGAAAACATCAATTCCGAAGAAGCTCCAAGTTGAAAATAACAGCTGAATGCATCCATGACTCTAAAGTCATGAATTTTTGGTGCTTAATTGGTAGTTGATTTGGGTCTTAGCAAAACACATGAGTCTAGCAATGAGAAAGTATCCTAATAAAAATACCGAAGGCTTCTGTTGTTCAGATCTTAGGATGCACAATTCAGGATGCACAATTTTTCTGGAACAAAGTTTGGTTAGTCATTTTTCTCAGGAAATAATCCATGTTCGGGTCAGATACGCCTGCTGTTATTTTCTAAAATTTTCTAAAATTAAAAAGGTGGCTGAGATTGCAAGAAGGAATATGTAGTCAATCCCAGGAAGTCCAAGAGAAGAAGCTTTTCCTCTCCAAAGAACTGGAACTACACTGCTCAAAAAATTAAAAGGAACACTTAAACAACACAATATAACTCCAAGTAAATCAAACTGTCCACTTAGGAAGCGACACTGATTGACAATCAATTTCATATGCTGCTTATTTTATTTTATTTATTTATTCATTTATTTATTCATTTGTCCAATACACAAATACATAGGAAGAAAAATAGACATGTAGTAATATATATAAGGGTAAAGTGAACTTAGAGGAGAGGATATATGAAAGAAAGAAAATATATATGATAAGTGAGAGAAAGGAAAGACAATTGGACAGGGGACGAAAGGCACACCAGTGCACTTATGTACGCCCCTTACTGGCCTCTTAGGAACCTGGAGAGGTCAATCGCGGAGAGTCTAAGGGAGAAGTGTTGGGGGTTAGGGGTTTACACACTTGAGTCCGGCAATGAGTTCCACGCTTCGATAACTCGATTGTTGAAATCATATTTTTTACAGTCAAGTTTGGAGCGGTTCGTATTAAGTTTGAATCTGTTGCGTGCTCTTGTGTTATTGAGGTTGAAGCTGAAGTAGTCATTGACCGGTAGGACGTTACAGCATATGATCTTGTGGGTAATACTCAAATCGTGTTTTAGGCGCCGCAGTTATAGGCTTTCTAGGCCCAGGATTGTTAGTCTATTTTCATAGAATATTCTGTTTCGAGTGGAGGAATGAAGGGCTCTTCTGGTGAAATATCTTTGGACATTTTCAAGGGTGTTGATGTCTGAGATGTGGCATGGGTTCCAGACAGATGAGCAGTAGTCTAGGATGGGTCTGGCAAAAGTTTTGTAGGCTCTTGTCAGTAGTGTGAGATTGCCTGAGCAGAAGCTGCGTAGGATCAGGTTAACAACTCTAGAAGCTTTTTTGGCGATATTGTTGCAGTGGGCTTTATGTTATTCACATTCAGCTTTGTACAGAATGCAGAGGGGGCGGCATACAAATCCAATAAATAATAATAATAAAAAGAGCAACTAGGATGATTAGGGGACTGGAGGCTAAAACATATGAAGACTGGTCGAAGGAACTGGGTATGTCAAGTTTAATGAAAAGAAAGATTAGGGGAGACATGATAGCAGCATGGGTGGGCTACTGCCCGGATGGGGAGTGGGAACGCACTGGGGTAGTGAAAATGGAGCTCCACCCCAGAACACCCAATTTGCACTGAAAGATGTTGAAAGAAAATACAGGGTGTCCTGCATAATCCATGCCCACAGTGTGGTAGTGAAAATTTTGGTAGGCCTTCACTGGATAGCAGTCTTCTGATATCTCAGGGGTTGCCACAAGTGATGGGCTCCTATGGGAATGGTCAGGAACGCAGTTCCGGTAGCAAAATTTGGAGCTCCACCCCAAAGCAATCAATTTGCCCTGAAAGATGTTGAAACAAAATGCATAAGCCACGCTCACAGTGTGGTAGTAAAAATTTTGGTAGCCCATCACTGGTTGCCAGAAGGAAGAGGGAGTCAAGCTATTTTCCCATGCAACTGAGGGTAGAACAAGAAGCAAGAGATGGAAACTAAACAAGGAGAAAACCCGGTGATGTGCCGGTGCCTGGAGGCTGTTGGGGCCTGGATAGGTGTCAACAAACTCAAACTCAACCCAGACAAGACGGAGTGGGTGTGGGTCTTGCCTCCCAAGGACAGTTCCATCTGTCTGTCCATTACCCTGGGGGGGGAACTACTGACCCCCTCAGAGAGGGTTCGCAACTTGGGCGTCCTCCTTGATCCACAGCTGACATTGGACCATCATCTTTTGGCTGTGGCGAGGAGGGCGTTTTTCCCAGGTTCACCTGGTGCACCAGTTGCGGCCCTATTTGGACAGGGAGTCATTGCTCACAGTCGCTCATGCCCTCATCACCTCGAGGTTCAATTACTGCAACGCTCTCTACATGGGGCTACCTTTGAAAAGTGTTCGGAAACTTCAGATCGTGCAGAACGCAGCCGCGAGAGCCGTTGTGGAGCTTCCAAGATTTGCCCACATTTCTTCAACACTCCGTCGCTTGCATTGGCTGCCGATCAGTTTCTGGTCACAATTCAAAGTGTTGGTCATGACCTTTTTAAAGCCCTACATGGCATGGGACCAGATTACCTCCGGAACCACCTGCTACCGCAGGAATCCCAGCGACCGATAAGGTCCCACAGAGTTGCCCTTCTCCAGGTCCGGTTGACTAAACAATGTTGTTTGGCGGGCCCCAGGGGAAGAGCCTTCTCTGTGGTGGCCCCGACCCTCTGGAACCAACTCCCCCCAGAGATTAGAACTGCCCCCACCCTCCCTGTCTTTCGTAAACTACTCAAGACTCATTTATGCCGCCAGGCATGGGGGAGTTAAGATATTCCTTTCCCCTAGGCCATTACAAGTTATGCATGGTATGTTTGTGTGTATGTTTGGTTTTATTATAAGGGTTTTTAGTTGTTTTATCAATTGGATTTCTACATGCTGTTTTTATCATTGTTGTTAGCCGTCCCGAGCCTGCAGAGATGGGTGGCATACAAATCCAATAAATAAATAAATAAATAAATAAATAAATTAATAATAATAATAATAATAATAATAATAATAATAATAATAATAACTTAGAACTAAGGAGAAATTTCCTGACAGTTAGAACAATTAATCAGTGGAGCAGCTTGCCTCCAGAAGTTGTGAATGCTCCAACACTGGAAGTTTTTAAGAAGATGTTGGATAACTCTTTGTCTGGAGTGGTGCAGGGTTTCCTGCCTAAGCAGGGAGTTTTACTAGAAGACCTCCAAGGTCCCTTCCAACTCTGATATTCTACATCCCTTCCTCGTCTAGTTTGAACTTTTAGAAACATCCAAAACAAATCTTATTAGAAAGTACTATATCTGCTAAAGTTGAACAGACAGGAAACAAACTAGACTTAATCCCTATTTCTCTAGGGAAAACTTATTAAACAGGTGGTAGCAATCCTACCCGAGATATTTGCATAACAATAGGTAGTTTTAACTTGTTCGCTTTAGAGGGTTGGAGGTGTTCATACCTATTTATTACAGATGAGTATCCCTAGTATTAGTTATCCGACTTTCAGCATTTTATTCAGAACAGTAAGATATATTTATTTATTTTTTAAATTCTCAGTGGGTGGACGTATTTTAGCTAGAGGTGAAAGAATTTTGCTAACCCTTTCTCATAACTTCTCGTGAATAGGACAGGACAATGTGACAATCTGTTATCATTAACTGTGTTGGGAAAGGCTCTCAAGACACAAGAGAGAATTAAATGACCTGGAAAACTCAGTCTGTGGGAAAGTCTATTGTACTCATCTTTGTTATTTCCAGCTCTACGCATCGCTGAGCCAGTGGAGCAACATGATTTGCTGAGATGACAAATGCAAAGGTCATTTCCCCCCATTTCAGCTTTCAATTTTTTCCCAAACCATCTTAAGCATCTAGAGTATCCAATTCATTGAAGACTTTTTCCAAATGCAAAATATGTTAATTCACACTTAAAGCTAAAGAGTTGTCTTCTACCTAGCTCAGAAGTAATGTTTTAATTTACTTCATTTTCTCCTCCCACTACAGGTAGACTGTCCACAACATGAACCTCTAGATAGAAACAATCATTGATTCCATTTATTAAGAAAAGTATAGTTTTATTAGAGATCACAAATAGTCCAGAATGCAGCCGCAAGAACTGTGATGGGTGTACCTCAATACACCCATATAACACCTTTTCTCCACGAGCTGCACTGGCTTCCTATTAGTATCTGGGCACAATTCAAGGTGTTGGTTATTACCTGTAAAACCCTATATGGCTCAGGGCCAGACTATCTATGGGACTATCTCTTGCTGCATACCTCCCAGAGATCAATACGAGCTCACAGAGTTGGCCTCCTCTGGGTCCCATTGACTAAGCAAGACAGGTTGGTGGGACCACAGGGGAGGGCCTTCTCTGTGGTGGCCCCGGCTCTATGGAACCAACTACTGCCTGATCCATACTGCTCCCACCCTGCTGGCCTTTTGTAAGGCCACAAAGACCTGGCTCTACTTCCAATTCTTGATGGCCAACTCTATAAATGGTGTGCATGTGTATGACTGGGATTTTTATTTTGTATTTTTATTAACTTTTTTTTTCAAATATAAACACACACACGACATAAAACAGGTGCTTTGTGATTTTGTGACTGTGATTGCCTTTTTTTAAAGCAATTTTTATGGGGTTTTAGTTTCTGAAAATGTTTTAGTTTTAGATATTGTTTGACTTCCTTTTTATTGCATTGTATCTATTTATATTGTATTTTTATTATTGTTGTAAGTCGCCCTGAGTCCTTCGGGATTGGGTGGCATAGAAGTCAAACAAACAAACAAACAAACAAACAAACAAACAAACAAACAAACAAACAAAGTGCATTGCAGCATTGCATCGGCAGAACTGAGAATAACACACCAAAATCCCTAAATTCTACACACATACACATTTATTGTTTCTCATTGACCACCCCAATATAACCATTGAAATCCATGCAAGGTTTCCTTTTTTAACTGACCCCTTGCATCCTGGACAAAAACTGTTTCAACTCCTACCCTCAAAATAACGCTACATATCACTGCGCACCAAGACAACTAGACACAAGAGCAGTTTTTCCCCAAATGCCATCACTCTGTTAAACAAATAATCCCCTCAGCACTGTCAAACTATTTACTAAGTCTGCACTACTATTATTAGTAATTTTTTTCTCATCATTCCTATCACCCATTTCCTCCCACTTAGAACTGTAGTAGATGCTTGGAACACAGTTCCAGCAGACGTGGTTGGTAAATCCACAGTAATTGAATTTAAACATGCCTGGGATAAACATAAATCCATCCTAAGATAAAATACAGGAAATAGTATAAGGGCAGACTAGATGGACCAGAAGGTCTTTTTCTGCCGTCAATCTTCTATGTTTTCTATGTTTTTCTATGTGTTTGGGGAGGAAGGTCAATATAGAAATTACACTCTTTTGAACTGCTTTTATTTATATCAGAATTTAGTTCACATTCTTGCTTGATCTTTATTCACTTTTTTAAGCACAAACATCTTATTAGCTTCATTACACCCCATACATATTAAACAGCAAGCAAGAGACTATTACTTTGGGATTCATAAGTCATGTACAGTAATAACTCATCTTACGAACTTAATTGGTTCTGGAAGTAGGTTCGTATGGCGAAAAGTTTGTAAGATGAAACATTGTTTCCCATAGGAAACAATGTAAAAGCGATTACAGTGGTCCCTCGACTTGCGCGTTCTCGATTAGCGCGAAACGCTGCAACGCGGTTTTTCAAAAAATATTATTTAAAAAATAAAATATTAAAATATTATTTTAAAAAAAATTTTTTTTTTAAAAAAAATTTTTTTTTTATTCTGTTCCCTGAATGGAGACCGCCGGCCGCTCAATCGGGCCGGCAGGGAACAGAATGGAGCCTTCCGTGGCGGGGCTGGTAAGGGGGGGAGCCGAGGGGGGAGCAGCAGGGAGCCCACGTTGGAGACCCTCCGCGGCGGCGGGGGCTGCTGCTGTTGCTGCTGGCTGTTGTTTCCGCCGCTGCCTCTCTTAAGCTCGCCTGGGGGCGGTTGGGGGGGTCGGGCCCCGCGTCTCCTGGAGGGTGGCGGCGCAGCAGCCTGCCTCCCCCGCGCTTTACTGCGGCCGCATCGGGGCGGCGACCTGAGGGGGTGCCGCGAGCGGGTTGCGGAGCGGCGGCAGCAACTCCTGAAGGGGGCTCCCGCGCGAGCCAGCCGGGAAATCCTCGCGCCTTCCGCCCGCTCTCCCGACAGGCACTAAACTTGCAACTTCTCCCCGGCGCCGGCCGTGCAAGTTTAGTGCCTGTCGGGAGAGCGGGCGGAAGGCGAAGGTCCAAAGTCCGTATCCCTCCGCTGGAGGGAATCGGCGGGTACGCGTCTTTCTCTCCTTTCCCTCCCACCGCTTCGAATAGGTCCGGAAAAGACTCCGCCCTTCTCTCTTTAAAAAGCCCGAAGAGGGGATTGCGGAACCTCGCCCCATTGTAAATACAGAGCGGGAGGAAGGGGAGGGGGGCGGCGGCAAGGAACATGGCAGGGAGCGGAGGCGCGGGCGAGACCAAACGCCGCGGAAAGCAGAGGGGAGGACGCGGGGTCGAGGCGCCTCGGGCCGGCCAGCCCGCGTCGCCGCTTCTCGGCCCGGCGCCCCTCGGGTTGGACTCTCTTTCAGCCGCCGCCAGTCCGGAGAGCGTAGGCGAGGCGGCCCGCGGTTCACCATCCACATCCTCCAGTTTGTTGTTCTCATGGCGCTCTGGCAATTCTCCATTCCTTTCGTCCTTCAGAGCTTTTAAGAATGACGGTGAGCGGGGCGAATCGGGCGGGCGGGGGGTAGCGGCAAGGAGCCCGGAAAAATCACCATTGCATTGCCAGCCTCCGAATTTGCGTCGCTCCACCTTCTGCGCATGTGCGGCCAGGGCGCGCATGCGCAGAAGGTTTTTTACTTCCGCATCCAGTATAACGCGGAAATCAGTTAGCGCGGGAGGTCTTGGAACGTAACCCCCGCGCTAACCGAGGGATCACTGTAATGCATGCAAAAAGAAAAAAAATCACAAAATGACGCTCCGTTGGGTGCCGCCGCACGGCTGTCACCTTTTAAATCAGCCGGAGGGCTTCTCGGCGTGCTCCCGAACACGAACCGGAACCCACCCATGGAATTCCCTATTGGGATTCCCCACCTCCTTTCCAGCTTCCAGATCGGCCAAAAACGCTGCCGCTGATTGCAAAAATGGTGCTCCGCCGAGTGGCACCACCCAGCTGTAACCTTCTGAAACAGCTGGGCGCTTCTTAGCGGCCTCCGGAACCCGAATCCAAAGCCAAACTTCCGGGTTTGGCATTCGGGAGAACGCCGAGATGCCCCCCAGCTGTTTCAGAAGGTGACAGCCGGGTGGTGGCACTTTTCGGCGGCCTCCCGAACCCGAAAAGTTCGGGTTCGGGTTTGGGTTCGGGAGAACGCTGAGAAGCCCCCCCGGCTGTTTTAAAAGGTGACAGCCGGGTGGCGGCGCCCAGCGGAGTGCCATTTTGCGATCTGCAGTGGGTTCGTAAGCCGAAAAAAGTTCGTAAGAAGAGGCAAAAAATTTCCGAACCCCGGGTTCGTATCACGAGGGGTTCATATCACGAGGTACCACTGTATATCCTTTTATAATCTATATGCATTTAAAGATGCTTTCTCAGCTAAATATTCTCCTCCATGGCTTTCGAAGTGTTAGCACCAATTAGAAGGCTGCCAGAACCCCAGAATGGCGTAGATTACCCTTCAATCCTCTCTTTCCATGCTCTATGGAGCATATCAAAATCCATCATCAAGTTAAACTGCTTGAATGCTTTTTTAAGTGGACATGCGATGACAGGTTAGGCCAAATGAGATGAACGGGACTAACGTATATTTAAAGTGACACACCAAATCCACTCCAATCAAGCTCATCAGTTCTAATTCACTTAGGTCAGTTTTGGAGTGGTTCACCGATCTCATTTATTTAAACAGCGCTCTACCCCTACCGTATAATTCTCAATTAGGCGGGCAGACAGGTAAGCGGTTTGACATAACTCCCAGTAAACTCCTAACTCTGTTCTTGCAGAGGCAAAGAGTTATGTTTCCTAAGGGTTATTTTTCCTTGTTGAACAGGTCAACCAGAAGATGAAGGAGAGAGAGAAAGAGAGACAAATGCTCCTACACACTAATTGGAGGTGTTTTGAACTACAGGAATATCATTCACACATTAGGTAAATGATGAAGCATTTGGGATTTTTTTTTATTCTTCCCCCGTAAAACTTAATTGGAGAGGCATCATTCATGTGGATAAAGAGATTGAGACCCAGAGTTCCTAAACAGCATTTTTGTTTGCAAATAAGTTGCCAGATGACAATTTCATCAAACGAGCTCTTTAATAGCAGCAACAACAACACAACAACAACAACCCAAATGCCTTATACTTATTTGGAGGAGAATGTAAAGTTTTTCTTTCTTTTTTTAACCACTGGATTTACTTATTATTTTTTTATAAAAATATTATTATTATTATTATTATTATTATTATTATTATTATTATTATTATTTAGATTTATATGCCGCCCCCCTCCGTAGACTCAGGGCGGCTTTCAGCAATGATAAACAATATATAATGACAAATCTAATAGTCAGAATCTAAAATAACAATACTGTAATACATTTAAAAAGTCTAAAAAACAAGAAACCCCAATATATAAAAAACATACATACAGTCATATCATACACAAAAAACTACATAGGTAGGGCGAGATGTTTCAGTTCCCCCATGCTTGATGACAGAGGTGGGTTTTAAGGAGTTTATGAAAGGCGAGGAGGGTGGGGGCAGTTCTAATCTCTGGAGAGAGCTGATTCCAGAGGGTCGGAGCCGCCACAGAGAAGGCTCTTCCTCTGGGTCCCGCCAAACGACATTGTTTAGTTGATGGGACCCGGAGGAGACCAACTGTGTGGGACCTAACTGGTTGCTGGGATTCGTGCGGCAGCAGGCGGTCTCGTAGTTACCCTGGTTTCGTTATTATTATTTTTTGCTCAGTTTTCATCCATCTTAACTTCGTGTATTAAAAGTCAGCACGCTCAGTTGAAGAGTAAAGAACATGATCTTGGGGAAATAACCAAGAATTTACTATAGATAGTCCTTGACTTCCAACCATTCATTTAATGACCATTTGAAGTTACAACGCGCACTGGAAAAAAAATTGACCTGCATCTGGCTGTCAGGAAACCATCCCTGTATCCCTGAAATAATATGATCAAAATTTTGGGGGGTGCAGGGCTGAAATTCATCTCGGACATCAATACCCTTGAAAACGTCCAAAGATATTTCACCAGAAGAGCCCTTCACCCCTCCACTCGAAACAGAATACCCTACGAAAATAGGGTCTAGAAAGCTTAGAACTAAGGCGCCTAAAACACGATTTAAGTATTGCCCACAAGATCATATGCTGCAATGTCCTACCGGTCAATGACTACTTCAGCTTCAACCGCAACAACACAAGAGCACACAACAGATTCAAACTTAATATTAACCGCTCCAAACTTGACTGTAAAAAATATGACTTTAACAATCGAGTTGTCGAAGCATGGAACTCGTTACCGGACTCAATAGTGTCAACCCCTAACCCGCAACATTTCTCCCTTAGTCTATCCACAATTGACCTCTCCAGGTTTCTAAGAGGTCAGTAAGGGGCGTACATAAGTGCACTAGCCTGCCTTTCGTCCCCTGTCCAATTGTCATTCCTTTATCTCATATATCATATATATTTTCTTCCTTTCATATATCTTCTCCTCTATTTTTACATATTATCTTTATATATATTACTTCATGTCTATTCTCTTCCATATGTATTGTGTATTGGACAAATGAATAAATAAATAAATAAAAAGGTTCTGACAGGTTCTAGAGAACCAGTAGTGGAAAACAGACTCATGTTATACTTTTATATTGGCTGAGAATCAGTTTAAATTTGGACATTGAGAGTACTTCCTTCTGGAGTTACTTTCCTTCCAATGTTGTATGGTTTTCACCGTAAGAGTATAAGTGTCTGTAGAGATTCTCAACCATCCATGGTTGTCCCAAAGGTGCTTTTCTCAAGGGGCAACTGGACTTTCTGGTCCAAGAAGAAACATAGAAACATAGAAGATTTAGGGCAGAAAAAGACCTCATGATCCATCTAGTCTGCCCTTATACTATTTTCTGTATTTTATCTTAGGATGGATATATGTTTATCCCAGGCATGTTTAAATTCAGTTACTGTGGATTTACCAACCACGTCTGCTGGAAGTTTGTTCCAAGGATCTACTACTCTTTCAGTAAAATAATATTTTCTCACGTTGCTTTTGATCTTGTTCAGCTCTGACTGGATGGTGGACCCTTCCATTCCCCACCATCCAGTCATAGCCAAAGAAGCTTCTTGGATGAGAAGCGAAAAGTCTTCAAAGAAAAACCAGAAGGTTCAGTTGCCTCTTGCAAAAAGCAGCTCTGACTGGATTTGAACTGCTGAGCTACAGCTAGCAGTTTGCTGAAGTAGCCTGCAGTACTACACTCTAACCACTGTGCCACCCCGGCTCAGACATTAATGTTGTGAAAGATTGAAGGTATTTTATTTATTTATTTATTAATCAAATTTGTATGCCGCCCCTCTCAGTAGACTCGGGGCGGCTAGCAACAGTAATAAAACAATATAAACAAATCCAATATTTAAGTTAATTTAAAAAGAAACCCCAATTTAAGAAACCAATCATTCATACAGACATACCATGCATAATTTTTTTATAAGCCTAGGTGGAAGGGAATATCTCAATTCCCCCATGCCTGATGACAGAGGTGGGTTTTAAGGTGCTTACGAAAGGCAAGGAGGGTGGGGGCAACTCTGATATCTGGGGGGAGTTGGTTCCAGAGGGCCGGGGCGGCCACAGAGAAGGCTCTTCCCCTGGGTCCGCCAAACAGCATTGTTTAGTGAACGGGACCCGGAGAAGGCCAACTCTGTGGGACCTAACTGGTCGCTGGGATTCGTGCGGCAGAAGGCGGTAAAATGAGAAGAGGATAGCAAAATTTGACATGGTTGGATAGTGTCATTGATGAAATGAACATGAGTTTGGGCAAACAGTGGGAGACAGTGGAGGACAAAGGAGCTTGGTGTACTTTGGTCCACAGGGCAGTGAAGAGTCAAAAATGACTTATCGATTGACCAACAAAAATTTAGCCATGTCAGCATTGACACAACACTTGTAGGATCTTCCACACATGTGCATTTTTCTGCTCATGTTCTGAGTGAGTACATTTTTTAAAATATATTTTCTGTTGTCATTTGTAGCCCGTGCCTTTTATTCTTCTGTCTGTTTAATTTTAGGTGTTGTTTTTTAATGAAAAGTGTGTAAACCCAAATTTCATTTCTGAATTCTGAAATTCACATAGTGTAAGAGTTTCATGTATGTTTTTTTAAGTTGCTCATTGGATTATAAGATTTGAAAAAGTACAAATTGTGGCACACTACTCCATTTTTAATGTTTGTGGTCGAAAGTGGAGGAACTCCATAATAATAATCACTCAAGCAATAAACTTTTTCAGTCTTCATCCTGGGGAATGAATTATTGAACATAACACAGAGCGACTCAATGATACGGTCTTTAAAAATTGACAGACATCATGGGAAGCCAATAACACTTTGGGTCCAGGAGATGCTCTTATCTATCCATTGTACATTCAAACCTTCCCCAAACTTTGAAAATCCTTCCATCAAAATTTCCCCACAGAAGACATTACAGTAGTTTCATCGGCAACCATCTGTGTTTAACCAACCTTGCACAATTGTCTGTTAACTTATAGAAAGCTTGCCCCAGAGCTGAAAGTAACAACTTTGAGATGAAATTAATATGATCGTTTTTAAAAATGTAATGACTGTAGTAGTTTTATAGTAATGAATTCTGCATCCAAGCAATTCAAATCAACCCTGATTATAGAGAAAAATAAAAGGGGTGGGGGGGTGTCTGTTACAGCTCAGCTAATTGGTGTGTGGAGGAAGAACACACCGTTTATGGCTTTAAAAGCAAAAAGAGGGTGTGCAATTAATTGAGCAGCCTGCCGAGAATGAATTAAAGGCAGGAGAGAGAACAATTAGAGCATCTTCCAATTTATCACACATGCACGCTTCCTATAAATTAAGGCTACATGAAATAAGATGAGGAGGGAGCATTGGAAATTGCATCTGAACTGAGGCAGTTGCTGTGATTTTTGGATAGGAATTTTGAAATGCAGAAAAAATAATTGCGGCCCACCTGCCTTCCATGGAGGACCCGTATACAGTGATCCCTCATTTTTTGCAGGGGATGCGTTCCAAGACCACCCTTGAAAAACGAATTTCCGTGAAGTAGAGGAAAGATATTTTTTAATGCATTTAATGAGTATTTGGACTTTTAAAACCCACCTTTTGTATTAAACAGTCACTCTATAATGTTTCTCAGCTGGAACTATATGTAATATCCTACCAGTTTCTTTAATAGAGTGCAGTAGTACTGTAGAAGAATTTTATGAATTTTTAATGGATTTAAAATTTTTAATGGATTTAAGCCCCCTTTGAAAACCCGTGAAATAGCGAATCCGCGAAAGATGAACCGTGAAGTAGTGAGGGATTACTGTACTGCATGAGTCAAAAAGAAGGCGGTGACAATATTTACTGACCCCTCGCATCCTGGACACAAATTGTTTCAACTCCTACCCTCAAAACGTCGCTACAGAGCACTGCACACCAAGACAACTAGACACAAGAATAGTTTTTTCCCCAAATGCCATCACTCTACTAAACAAATAATTCCCTCAACACTGTCAGAATTTTTACTAAGTCTGCACTTCTATTTCTACTAGTTTTTTCTCATCATTCCTATCATCCTTTTCCTCCCACTTAGGACTGTATGACTGTAACTTGTTGCTTGTATCCCAAGATTTTTATTAATATTGATTGTTTCTTCATTGCTTATTTGACCCCTGTGACAATCATTATGTGTTGTACCTCATGATTCTTGACAAATGTATCTTTTTCTTTTATGTACCCTGAGAGCATATGCACCAAAGACAAATTCCTTGTGTATTCAATCACGCTTGGCCAATAAAGAATTCTATTCTATTCTATTCTATCCTATCCTATTCCATTCCATTCCATTCCATTCTATTCTATTCTATTCTATTCTATTCTATTCTATTCTATTCCATTCATCTGAAGGAAAGGCACCAATCTGATTTTTAGCTTGGCTATTAACCGTTTTGTTAATGCAGAACCCATCCTAATTTTTTTTAATTAAAAAAAAAAACATCGATAACATTTTGCGTTCTTGGGAGGAGAACATGAGAGCTTGATGGATCTATTGATCTGATTTTCATTTTATACCTGGCTGCCATTAAAGTGGACAGATGGGAAAGTAATTATCTACACCTGCAGTACAAAAGCTTGCAGAAGCAGAAGAGACTCGCAGGCCAAATGCTCAGTGGGACCTTTAACAGAATCTTTATCTCCATCAGAAATCTTCCAATACTGTACTGCTTTCGTTTACAAACAGGTCACCTTCATGGATTGATTGATTGATCTGTCCAAAGCACCCTGCACATTTGCATTTAGCACAGGGGTATCAAACTCAAGGCCCTGAGGACAGATGCAGTCAGAGGGGTACTTAGATCTGACCAATAGTGGGTTGCTACCGGTACAGTAGAGCAGTATTTTCCAACCTTGGCAACTTGAAGATATCTGGACTTCAACTCCCAGAATTCCCCAGCCAGCATTCACTGGCTGGGGAATTCTGGGAGTTGAAGTCCAAATATCTTCAAGTTGCCAAGGTTGGGAGATACTGCAGTAGAGGACGGCGCATGGTATCTATCTGCGAGACCGCCTTCTGCCGCACGAATCCCAGCGGCTGGTTAGGTCCCACAGAGTTGGTCTTCTCCAGGTCCCGTTGACTAAACAATGTTGTCTGGCGGGACCCAGTGGAAGAGCCTTCTCTGTGGTGGCTCCGACCCTCTGGAATCAACTCCCCTAGAGATTAGGACTGCCCCCACCCTCCTTGCCTTTCATAAACTCCTTAAAACCCACCTCTGTCGTAAGGCTTGGGGGAACTGAGACATCACCCCCTTGCCTATGTAGTTTTGTGCATGATATGACTGTGTGTATGTATTTTATATATTGGTTTTTTTTCTTTTTAGACTTTTTAATGTAAAACTGTTATTTTAGATTTTAATTATTAGATTTGTTACCATGGATTATTTTTATCACTGTTGTGAGCCGCCCCGAGTCTACAAATCTAATAAATAATAATAATAATAATAATAATAATAATAGTCTGTGTGCATACAAATCTAATAAATAATAATAATAATAATAATAATAATAATAATAATAATAATCTGTGTGCATACTGCATTGAGCACCAACTTTGATTCTCTTGCAAGCATGCACATGCATCCCAGCATATTTGTGCTTCAGGAGCAGAAGCAAAATCTTGCAAAGGGATGCACACGTGAGATTTAAGCATTTTTTTTTAACTTCTGCACATGTATGGAAGGAAAAAAATGGCCAAAATCTCTTTCGCGGGTGCATCTCCCCATGAGATTTTAGCATGTTTTTGCTTCCTGCGCATGCACAGAAGCAAAAACATGTTTGGATGCATGCAGGCGCACACAAGAGAACTGAGGTTGCATGTGCAGTGCACCGGTAGCAGCCCCTGGATCTGACCCATGGAGCCACCCTGGAAATGCCAAAGGACCAGCCTGCGGTGCCTCTGCCAATAAAAACAGAGCTCGCGGGGCCTGCATGCGGCCCTCCGGAGTTCGGTTTTCGCTAGCGGATGGTTGCAGGAGGCCGTCCCAGCCAAAAATGGAACTCAGGATCTCATTTTCACTGGCAGAGCACTGGGCCACCACAGGCGTCCCCCAACACAAGTGATGTCATGCTGGCCACACCCACCCTAGCCACACCCACCTCGGCCACTGAGGTCAAACACAACCCTGGTTCAGCCCTCAATGAACTTGAGTTTGACACTCCTGATTTAGCACAATAATTACGTAATTATTAAGATACTTAAATCAAGGGACACAAACTTTGTTGGTGAAATCAGGGATTCACCCCTGATAGAATAAGGCAGGGGTGGGTGGAGAACTTATTCTCTGATGGTGACGGTTCTTTCTCTGAGCTTTGAGCTGGTTCCCGAATGTATCGTTACCAGGCTAGGTAACATCTTCAGCAGAGTTTAGAGTTTAGTTCCCCTAAATTCCTCTGAAGATGTTACCTAACGTGGTAACTGAACATTCATAACTCAACCCAAAGCTTGTAGAAAGAACCTTCACCACCATCCTACACCTAAGCTACAGATATTTGCTACTACAGTGTTCCCTCGATTTTCGCGGGTTCAAACTTCGCGAAAAGTCTATACCATGGTTTTTCAAAAATATTAATTAAAAAATACTTCACGGTTTCCCCCCCATATACCACAGTTTTTCCTGCCCGATGACATCATATGTCATCACCAAACTTTCATCTGCCTTTAATAAATATTTTTTTAATAAACTTTAATAAATAAACATGGTGAGTTATAATCTAAATGGTTGCTAAGGGAATGGGAAATTGCAATTTAGGGGTTTAAAGTGTTAAGGGAAGGCTTATAATACTGTTCATAGCCAAAAATAGTGTATTTACTTCCGCATCTCTACTTCGCGGAAATTCGACTTTCGCGGGATGTCTCGGAACGCATCCCCTGCGAAAATTGAGGGAACACTGTATTGCTAACTTATTCTCTAGCAGATTTCTTATCAGCATGTAAGGAGCACTAGGAGTTGAGAGAGCTAGAAGTCCTCCACCTTACAACATTTAGGAGGGAATTAAAACTTTGGAACAAAGAAATGGCATTTGTCCATGCGCCTTTCTGTTAGTAAAACTTATCATCAGACAATATGATTCAAATTGAAACATTGTGAAAGAAAATATTTGGAATGCAAGAAACACATTTCTAATCTTTCTTGAACACATACAAAATGATCCTTCCATATTTTGCTGTTTCAGAAAACACCAATGAAGTTATTAAATCCCCAAAAGTATAAAATGCAAACAAAAATTAAAAAGAAAAAGGAAGGGGTAGGGAACAAAGCAAAATTCAAAAGTTCAAACAAAGAGGGGGTGGGAAGGCTACAGAAAAACTTTGGACTTCCTTTGATGCAGATAGAAACCTAAAAATCAATGACCCTTTGAACTAGAATAAACCATTACTAAGAGTACTCCTAAGATTATAAAGAAGCCTAATTGTCAAAACCCAAGGTTAAAATGATGGTGTTTCATCCTGAAAAACGATGATTGAGCAGGTTTTCCAAATAATGGAAAAGGTGTCACAACTACAGCCATAAAGTAGCTTCTGACACCATCTCCTTATAAAATTAAATAGTAAATACTTAAAGTCCAAGTAGCTACCCGGGGGAGCATGGTAGCATCTTTTCCTTACATGCCATTACACAGAATACCATATAACGGTTTAGTGTAACAGGAAAGCAGATTTTAACTGAATACTAAAAACGACTTCCCAAAGTAAGAGCAGCTTGAAATTAAAAACAAACAAACAAACAACCACACACCCAATGATCTAGAAACTGCAAGGTTATTTGCAGTGTTTCATACTGGATTTATATATTAAATATCCACCAAATAGCTATTTCCAGCAGGTGAAATCTATACATTTATGATTCTGTGTCTTATAATAGTAAACAAATATAAGCCACCCATCTCCTGAGTCATAGGTAGGTAGGTAGGTAGGTAGGTAGGTAGGTAGATAGATAGATAGATAGATAGATAGATAGATAGATAGATAGATAGATAGATAGATAGATAGATACTGTAGATAGGTAGGTAGGTAGGTAGGTAGGTGGATGGATGGATGGATGGATGGGAAGGAAGAAAGAAAGAAAGAAAGAAAGAAAGGAAGGAAGATGGATGGATGGATGGATGGAAAGAATGAAGGAAAGATAGATAGATAGATAGATGATAGATAGATAGATAGATGGATGGATGGATGGATGGATGGATGGATGGATGGATAGAAAGAAAGAAAGAAGGAAAGAAAGAAGGATGGATGAATGGATGGAAGGAAGGAAGGAAGGAAGGAAGGAAGGAAAGAAAGAAAGAAAGACAGACAGACAGACAGACAGACAGACAGATAGATAGATAAAACCTTTTTTTTTTCACTTATTAGGAAGTAGAATAGATTTTATTCTTCATTTAGTAGCAGAGTAGATCTTATTCTTCATTTATCATGGCTCTAACTTTCCTTTCCCCGATTAATTAAATGCAACCCATCGACAACAATAAAGCAGCTTCTGATGCCATCTCCATATAAAATTAAATAGCAAACACTTAAAGTCCAACCAAGTACTACCTGGGGGAGAGATGACAATTTTAAAGCATGCATTATGTCACACACTGGGAAAATCATTACCAGGGTAGACTTGTTTAGTTGAACTGGCATGTAGCAAGTATGCATAGGCCATCCCCAAATCATGACCATTCAACATATTTAAGTCATTCGTTTATTTATAAAATTTATATGCTGTCCAACTATCAACACTAGAATCAAGTGTTTACTGTTATTCGTTTAATAATAAATAAATGAAGAAGGTTAAAAGGATGTGCGTGTGTGCATTTGTGTTTTAACCATACATATGAATAGAAACATGCCTTATTTTAGATCTGCTCATTTCAGATCTCACACAACTTTTTCAGACTCATGGGAAGACTCACATCTTGGAAATGTTTTATTGCAAGCAACCTTGTTTATCTCAGACGAAATGATTTACAAACATGTAACTTGTCCTTCACCACCACCCACCCCAAAAGCCTGCAGAGTAAATCTTACCTACTTGTAGGTTTCAACTCTGTGGACCGGTACCTTTGGATGGATCCAGTTACAGCAAAATAGTCCTTAAAGGGTGTGATTTGTTGAAGGAAGAATGATGTGCTAACTCAAAACCAAAACCTTTGAGATAATCTGCTAGAGAGAAGAGAGAGAAAGAAAGAGAGAGAGAGAGAGAGAGAATGTAATCATAATTATTCTATTCTTTTTTAAAAAAAAATCCAGAGAAAGGGTTAGGATTTTCATTTGTTCACTTGTTAAACTAATATGAGAACCAGAATATAATTATCTTTTTTCCCTTTTCTGCAATCCCTCAAACTTTGTAATTCAGTTCTCTGATTCTATTTTTAAAAAGCAAGAGTATAACTATGCATGCATTAGGGGAATACAAAATTTTGTATGTCAGGGCAAATGTATGCATGCTTTTTTATTTATAAAATTTGTTATTTGCTTTTCATTAAAGCCTAATCCCAAAGCGAGGCACCAAAATAGGATCTAAATCCATGAAATCGCAATGGTTTAAAGTCATGTAATTACAACTCATCATTAAAACATGAAAACCAGGACAATTAGAACATAAGTGACACAGCAGTGTAGATTCAATTAAAATGCTGGGTGGATAAATAAATTCTCAGCTGGCATGTTAGCCATAACTTGATCAGAGGGAATTTCATCGTCCAGAGGCCTATATCAAAAACATTCTTATGGGTTACTAAATGGTGAATACAGGGGTGAAATTTAGCAGTTTTGTCAGGTTCTGGAGAACTGATAGTGGAAATTTTGAGTAGTTCAAAAAATTTTGAGTAGTTCAAAATTGAGAGGTGACAAATACCCTCTCTGGCTGGCCCCAGAGTGGAGTGGGAATGGAAATTTTGCAGTATCTTTCCCCTGGAGTGGGGAGGGAACGGGGATTTTGTTGTACCCTTTCTCTGCCACGCCTACCAAGCCACACCCACAGAACTGGTAGGGAAAAAATTTGTCGGCGACTACTTCAGCATCAACCACAACAACACAAGAGCACACAACAGATTCAAACTTAATATTAACCGCTCCAAACTTGACTGTAAAAAATATGACTTCAGCAACCGCGTGGAACTCATTACCTGACTCAGTAGTGTCAACCCCCTAACCCCCAAAACTTTTCCCTTAGACTATCCACGATTGACCTCTCCAGGTTCCTTAGAGGTCAGTAAAGGGCGTGCATAAGTGCACCAGTGTGCCTTCCGTCCCCTGTCCAATTGTCTCTCCTTATCTCATTCCACCTATACTTTTATATCTTTTCTTCTATTCTTTACTTATATTATTACATATCTTTCTCTTCAATGTGTATTACGTATTGGACAAAATAAATAAATAAATAAGTAAGTAAGTAAGTAAGTAAGTAAGTAAGTAAATAAATAAATAAATAAATAAATTTTGCGGTATCCTTTCCCTGCCACGCCCACCAAGCCACACCCACAGAACTGGTAGGGGAAAAAAATTGAATTTCACCCTTGGGTGAATATATATATTCGACAGGAAAAAACATATAACCCTTCCCTGGTACAAAGCTAAAGGGATTAGATACTGTAGCCTAGAGGTTAATTCTCTGCCTTACAAGGCAAAGGCTTCAAGTTCAAATCCCAGTGAGAGGGTATGGCTAGCTGATGAGGCCAGAACAAGGCCAAAATAGATCTATATTCAAGTTGTTGGCTTTACATGACTTTATATGTCAATATAAACATCTTGCAAGGGTTACAAATACAAACATATTTCTCCTATTTTGGATTTTGTTTATAGTGCTCCACTGTTGTTCCTGCAGTCCTCAATATTTCCAGAAATATCTCTTTCATCATCATCAACAACAACATCTTCATCACCACCACCACTGCAATCTAGCATATTAATCTCAGGGTTTATATTGAAATCCCAAAATTGTTTCTAATCTTTATATAGAAGCCCAAACCATAGGATGGAGAAAGAGGAAAAGGAGGGGAAGGGGGAAGGGAGGGGATGGGGAGAAGGAAGGAAGGAAGGAAGGAAGGAAGGAAGGAAGGAAGGAAGGAAGGAAGGAAGGAAGAAGATATATAAATTACAGATAGATAATAGATATACTGTATATATACTGTAGGAATGACTTTGGGGTTGAATGATGGGTAAATGCATATTTACCCAGAAATAAACAGCTACTCTAAAGAACATTTGGAAGGGCAGAGTTTTCAAAGGATTGATAAGTAACCATCTCCCCAGTTTGCCTATTGGGATATTATTATTATTATTATTATTATTATTATTATTATTATTATTATTATTATTATTATAAATTAGATTTGTATGCAGCCCCTCTCTGTAGACTTGGGGCGGCTCACAACAACAATAAAACAATGTATAACAAATCTAATAATTTAAAAGTCACTAAAAAAACGCTATTAAAAAGCAAAAACATACACAAAATATACCATGCATAAACTGTATAGGCCCGGGGGAGATGTCTCAATTCCCCCATGCCTGATGTCAGAGGTGGCTTTTAAGGAGTTTACGAAAGGCAAGGAGGATGGGGGCAATCCTAATCTCTGGGGGAAGCTGGTTCCAGAGGGTCGGGGCCACCACAGAGAAGGCTCTTCCCCTGGGTCCCGCCAAACAACATTGTTTAGTCGACGGGACCCGGAGAAGGCCAACTCTGTGGGACCTGACAGGTCGCTGGGATTCGTGCGGCAGAAGGCAGTCCCGGAGATATTCTGGTCCGATGCGATGAAGGACTTTATAGGTCATAACCATCACTTTGAATTGTTACCAGAAACTGATCGGCAACCAATGCCAATATCCTATATTCTCCCTTCTATTCTTTCTCTAATTTTATTTCCTCGAAGGTGTCCTCTATTACCTTCACTGTGTATTATTGTGTATTGAACAAAATAAATAAATAAATCCTGAGAAAACGCTGGCTTTAAATAAAGAGAAAATTCAGAATAGAACTAGTGATACTGACATTGTCTAGTTTGTAGAAATAACACAGGTTAAGTTTTTTCCCCCTCCATCTCTTTTTTTTTTGACATGGAAACACTTTCACAGCTGTAGATGTAATTGTCTGTCTGCTGTGCAAAGGTATATAAGCCAACTCAGTAACATACATGGTGAGTTTTGATAAGTGAAAACTGCATTTTGTTGCTCCACTGAGCATCCAAAACTAATTATGGGAACTTGGAAGGAGCAGCTCCCAAAATCTATTTATTTGGCTCTTGTGGTGCTGGCCATGTGGGAGGGTGTTGGTTTCAGATAAAATAACTGGGATAAAAGAACATTCAGAGAACAACTAACTCAAGTGCTCTGATGGCAGATGCTCCAGAAAAAATGGTTTAAAACAGTCAATTCACAGTCAAATGGATTGTGAAACAGTTATCATTGAGATGTTCAATCTCTAGAAAAAGTGCAGAGAAGAGCAACAAAGACGCTCTCTACATGGAGCTACCTTTGAAAAGTGTTCGGAAACTTCAGATCATGCAGAACACAGCCGCGAGAGCCATCGTGGGGCTTCCAAGATTCGCCCACGTTTCCTCAACACTCCGTGGCTTGCATTGGTTGCCGATCAGTTCAGAACAATTCAAAGTTTTGGTCATGACCTTTAAAGCCCTACATGGCATTGGACCAGATTACCTCCAGAACTGCCTGCTACCGCACGAATCCCAGCAACCGATAAGGTCCCACAGAGTTGGCCTTCTCCGGGTCCCATCGACTAAACAATGTTGTTTCGCGGGCCCCAGGGGAAGAGTCTTCTCTGTGGCGGCCCCGGCCTTCTGGAACCAACTACCCCCCGGAGATTAGAATTGCCCCCAACCTCCCTGTCTTTCGTAAACTACTCAAGACTCATTTATACCGCCAGGCATGGGGGAGTTGAGATATTCCTTCCCCCTAGGCCATTACAAGTTATGCATGGTATGTTTGTGTGTATGTTTGGTTTTATAATAAGGGTTTTTAGTTGTTTTATTATTGGATTGTCACATGCTGTTTTTATCATTGTTGTTAGCCGCCCCGAGTCTACGGAGAGGGGCGGCATACAAATCCAATAAATAAATAGATTAGGGGATTGGAGGCTAAAACATATAAAGAATAGTTTGCAGGCAATGGGTATGTTTTGTTTAATAAAAAGAAAGACTAGAAGTGACATGATAGCAGTCTTCCAATGTTTGAAGGATTGCCACCTATTATCCAAAACAGGGAAGTGAAATCTAAAGTAGGTAAAATCTTATCCTTCAAAAAGAAATTAATTGTAGAGGGGTTGCTTATAGGTAGGGAAGACCCATAGTGTTATGTCCCAGTGCCAAACCCCTCCAAGAATCAGATGCACACCACCGGATTAACTAATAAAGGTTTTACTATTTACAAAATCTTATGCAGTTTGAGTCTTTTCCGAAATAAGTTAAATGCTAGCAAAAGTTTCACCACACTGATTATAAAGTCTTAGCAGCTGGCCAAAGTCCCAGGAATAGATAAATACAGCAAATAATTACTAGATTGTAGTAGATTTCTCATCCCTGACTTACAGAATTTGTCTGGAAGCCTGGAGCTCATCAAGAGAGCCAAGAATGTGTTCCTTTTAAACACGAGCCAAAAATACAGGCGCGGAGACTAGATTTCTAGGATGAACGACGTTGTTCTCTGTGGCAAAGCGACACGTGACTCCACCTTAAATAGCTTGAGAGCGTGGCCCAATAGCCAAGAGTGTTACTCATGGGTAAACCTCCTCCTCTGTAACCATTCATGCCTCCTAGAGGCCCTGTGAATCCTAGCATCAATAAGTGGCTACTTCTGAGTCACTCATCTCAGGGGGTGCCAAATGCCCTGGTTGCTCTTCAGCCACTGACACCACATCCTTTTTACTTTCAGTCTCAGGTGCCAGGAACATAGGACACCTTTATCATGCCTCCATTGTCTCTGAGTCCTCTGCGTCTGTTACTAATTGCGCAAGACATGAATAGGTCAAAACACACAAAAGTCAAGACTTTTCTCGGGCAGACCCTGAGTTGATCTAGAATGAACTTACTGTCTTGTCTAATCCTGATTCTTATCCTTATCTTGGTGATAAGTCTTAACTTATCTTGATTCTTATCCTGATTCTTTATAATATAAGTAGTTCCTTAGGTGAAAATCTTGAAATGGTTCCAGCTAAAATGATAGTCTATACCGTGTTTCCCCGAAAATAAGACACTGTCTTATATTAATTTTTGCTCCAAAAGTTGTGCTACGTCTTATTTTCGGGGGGTGCCTTAGATTTCTCAAATAAGACAAATTCACAGGCAGAAAAGCTGAAACCCCCAAAGAAAGTGTACCGTACGGTACACTGATTACAGTACGGTACCTGTCAGTATGGCACACCCACAAACAAACGACGGCACTTATATGGTACAACAGTATACTCCCGCTATTGCAGCTTCCGGCCACCAGAGGAACTACAGTCTATGCACTGTAGTGGAGACTGTAATGGCGGTGAGACAGCAGCAGACTGTGTCTGCTGTAATGGACGGTACAAAACGATGGAAGGGGCCAGCAGGAGACGCCACATTATTACGGTACCGCTATGAACAGCTTTGAATGGTACCGTATGTTTTTCCACCGTACCGTATGTAAACTTGACTACGCCTTATTTTCAGGGGGTGCCTTATATTAGCAAATTCTGCAAAACCTCTGACATGCCTTACTTTTGGGGTACGTCTTATTTTCGGGGAAACAGGATATTACAACTTCCATTTTAGCATGATATTATTCAATACTACACAAACTCCATCTTATTATGTCCTCCAACAAAGAAGTCCATCATTTCTTCTTGTCAATCATAATGTAAACACTGGAAGGCACACAATATAGATCTTTCTTCAAATCCTCCAACTGTCTGAAGGAGCTTCCTGACAATGAGAAGGCTGCAATACAGTAGATAGAAGCTGGGAATTGTTCTTTGTAAAGTCTATTCACATAGAACTGAATGCAACCATATATGATATGTACAAATACAGACATATCCCACCAGATAAAGAAACACATGCATATATTGTGGAAAAGCCATACGCTAAAAGGCAATTTTGATTTTTTAAAATATTGCTTCAACTCCTTAAAGTTCATATTCACAACAATGCGAGTAAAATGGCAATTAAATAAGGAACCACACCATGTGGAGATAAATGCGACTCAGTATCTTTTACTGAAATATACAACCACAGTGATCACTGGATTCATCACCCCAGAAACGCAGAAGATCCCCAAAGCCCACCAAATTACATATTATATACCCTGGAAAAGATACAGAAGGCTTACAAAACCAGTGTAAACATGACCTTTCCTGCAGGAATGTCACTCTGATAACAACAGAATGGGGACCTCATTAAATTCTTGTCCCCAAGCCCACCCATTTTACTGATTCTAATATTTCTAATACAGTGATCCCTCGATTTGCGCGTTCTCGATTAGCGCGAAACGCTGCAACGCGGTTTTTCAAAAAATATTAATTAAAAAAATAAAATATTAAAAAATAAAAAATAAGTCCACGCTAGTTCTCTCTCTCTTTCTCTCCCTGTTGCCGGCGTGGTATATGAGAGAGAAAGAGAGAGGCAGAGGTCGGGCGCATTACCGGGAGGTGGAGGCGGCGTGGGGACGCTGGGTGCCGGGGACACCGAGGAGGGGGTGGACGTCAACTGCGGGCGGGAGGAAAGCGAATGCCACGGGGCTGGGCTCGGCTCCCCCCTCGGCTCCCCCCCTTATCAGCCCCGCCGCGGAAGGCTCCATTCTGTTCCCTGAATGGAGACCGCCGGCCGCTCAATCGGGCCGGCAGGGAACAGAATGGAGCCTTCCGCGGCGGGGCTGGTAAGGGGGGGAGCCGAGGGGGGAGCCGAGCCCAGCCCCGTGGCATTCGCTTTCCTCCCGCCCGCATCCGACTGATCGTGGGCTCCTTCGCAACCTCGGAGAGCTTCCTGGTTTTCGTGAGCTTTCATGCCCTGGAAGCTCTCCGAGGTTGCGAAGGAGCCCACGATCAGTCTCGGCTGCGGGTGGGAGGAAGGCGAATCCCCCGTGGGCTCCGTTACATCTTCCGCTGCCAGCCAGGCCATGCTGGCGGCAGCGGAACAATCGCTGGCTGTCAAACCCTTCCGGTTTCGGCGTTCGGCAACGGAGTCCGGCGCTGGGGCCATGCGGGGCCGCTCATCCAGGGGGGCGTGGACTGGCAAGCGGCAAGCGGCAAGTGATCTGGCGGGAAGACCAAGGGAAGGTTCCTTCAGCCGCCCAACACCTGATCCGCTCCGCAGCGCGGCAACGGGGAAACCCCATCTTCGGCTCCTCGCTGCTTCCGCGCTGCGGAGCAGATCAGCTGTTGGGCGGCTGAAGGAACCTTCCCTTGGTCTTCCCCGCCGCCCACACGCAAACTCCACCATCTGCGCATGTGCGGCCATGAAAAAAAATGGCGCACATGCGCAGATGGTGTTTTTACTTCCGCATCCAGTATAACGCGGAAATCGGTTAGCGCGGGAGGTCTTGGAACGTAACCCCCGCGCTAACCGAGAGATCACTGTATAAACAATATCCTTTGTTGTACTCATATAATGACTCTTCAAACTACAGAAAACAATTGCCCTTTTTTGTTATCTGTCTCCTTTCCTTCCAGAAGCATCAAGTATTATGTATTGCAGTGATTTTCAACCTTTTTAAAGCCGCGGCACAATTTTTACATTTACAAAATCCTGGGGCACACCACCAGCCAAAATTATACAAAATGACACTCTAACACAGTACATGTTATACATATAGTTAATAATATACACCATGAGGATAAACATAACCAGCTGAGGTTGAGGCTTCATCTAGTGGTGGCAACATTTACCTCCAGTCCTGACCAGGATTATTGCAGCCAACCCACACTCAGTAAAAGACCTTGGAATACTAATATCAAATGACCTAAGTGATAAAGCCCACTGCAACAATATCGCCAAAAAGGCTTCCAGAGTTGTTAACCTGATCCTACATAGCTTCTGCTCTGGCAATCTCTCACTACTGACTAGAGCCTACAAAACCTATGCCAGACCCATTCTTGAATACAGCCCATCTGTCTGGAACCCACACCACATCTCAGACATCAACACTCTCGAAAATGTCCAAAGGTATTTCACCAGAAGAGCCCTTCACTCCTCCACTTGAAACAGAATACCATACGGAAATAGACTAACTATCCTGGATCTTGAAAGCTTAGACTGCGGCGCCTAAAACACGATTTAAGTATTGCCCACAAGATCATATGCTGCAACGTCCTACCGGTCAACGACTACTTCAGCTTCAACAGCAACAACACAAGGGCACGCAACAGATTCAAACTTAATATTAACCGCTCCAAACTTGACTGTAAAAAATATGACTTTAACAATCGAGTTGTCGAAGCGTGGAACTCATTGCCAGACTCAGTGGTGTCAGCCCCCAGCCCCCAACATTTCTCCCTTAGACTCTCCACGATTGACCTCTCCAGGTTCCTAAGAGGCTAGTAAGGGGCGTACATAAGTGCACTGGTGTGCCTATCGTCCCCTATCCAATTGTCTTTCCTTATCTCATATGTCATATATTTTCTCTCCTTCCCTTCTACTTCTCTTCTTTCTTACTTTCTATCTTTATATATATTACTTAATGTCTATTCTCTTTCATATGTATTGTATATTGGACAAAGAATAAATAATAAATAATTATAATTATAAATCGAGATCATGGGGATCAGTAGCAGCTTCAACCATTCACCACGGCCACACAATGACAAGTGCACGGCAGCCCCAGTGGGGACCTTCCTGGGTGTGGATGAGAGGCGGCCTGCTATTGGTTTATTGCTAGTGGTCGGGATGAATCCTAGAAGGTGATTGGTCAGTGAGCATTCTCTGTGCCTCCGCTCTTCCTGTCGCTGAAAGCTGGAGGGATTGTGAGGGGAATGTTTATGTTCAGATGGAGGCGGCTTGCGGCAAGCCAGATAAATGGCCTCCGTAGACCATATCCAACATGCAGGCCGTAGTTTGGGGACCCATGTTTAATTTCCCCACAGCACACCTGACCATGTCTCACGGCACACTAGTGTGCCCCGGCACACTGATTGAAAAACACTGATGTATTGGATATATATATACTGCTAAAAAAATTAATAAAGGGAACACTTAAACAACACAATATAACTCCAACTAAATCAAACTTCTGTGAAATCAAACTGTCCACTTAGGAAGCAACACTGATTGACAATAACGTTCACATGTTGTCAGCACATTCAACTTTGTACAGAACAAAGTACTCAATGAGAATATTTCATTCATTCAGATCTAGGATGTGCTCTTTGTGTGTTCCCTTTATTTTATTTTTAGCAGTGCATAATGTAGTTGTGTTAAGCCCTGCTAAAGTGCAACTAACCTTTAGATGACCTTAACTGTTAACTCCAACTGTTTTGGAGGGAAACATTCATATTTGGGTGGGCTTTTTCAAGGATTATGATTGGTTAAGGCTCTGTGGGCCCAGCAGTTCCTCAGTTCCAGTTTGCAGCCAATAAATGTTGTATCTATTATGGTCGGTTTCTTGCCTGCGGAAACCCACTACACAATAATCAAGTCCCTTCAGTTTGCCTGTTCTGCTTCATATGCACTTCAGCCTTGTGTATGTAGGTCATTTGTCTTCCATGACAACTTT
The DNA here is from genome assembly GCF_031021105.1 of Erythrolamprus reginae. Taxonomy (NCBI): domain Eukaryota; kingdom Metazoa; phylum Chordata; class Lepidosauria; order Squamata; family Dipsadidae; genus Erythrolamprus; species Erythrolamprus reginae. Next base: position 14,684,235 of record NC_091953.1, on the reverse strand, counting down.
GGGTATTTTTAACTTTGTGAATAATGAAAACTATGGTGCCAGTGATACTTTCATTGTCCTGAATTACATGTGTATTAACTTTTTTACAAGGGCAATTCTCTCTTTCTGCCAATTTCTCAAACCATGAACAGGTGAGATAAAATCTGAAATAGCAATTTTCTGAGTCCAATAAATTTTCAAATTGAAATTCTTGTTCAGAAGTTTCTAAAAAGCAAACCACTGTGTTCTTTACAATATTTCTGTTCCAGATAGAGGCAATAATGGATTTATTAAATGTACCTGAAGAATATTATTTTCAAATATTGTGGGCCGTAAATTTTTATATTTAAAACACGTCTGAGAATTTTATTCCCTTTTTTCATTTCCCTTGTTTTATAACATTACTCTGTAGAACAGTGTTTCCCAACCTTGGCAACTTGAAGATATTTGGACTTCAACTCCCAGAATTCCCCAGCCAGCAAATGCTGGCTGGGGAATTCTGGAAGTTGAAGTCCAAATATCTTCAAGTTGCCAAGGTTGGGAAACACTGCTGTAGAAAAGGTTGTGCTTATAATGCTTGAAAAATATTCAGCATGGGTATGCAAATTCCATCCAAACTGTTGAATTTCTGCCTACCTGCCCACCTATCAAACATATCCATCATCTGTCTGTCTGTCTGTCTGTCCGTCCGTCCATCCGTCCATCCGTCCGTCCGTCCGTCCATCCGTCCACCCACCCACCCACCCACCCATCCACCTACCTACCTATCATCAATCGTTGTCAATCTTGTATCTAATATTTGTTTGTTTGTTGGTTGGTTTGTTTAGTTAGTTAGTTCATCAAGCATGTATTAGATAACAGATAAAAGAAGAGGATAATAGGACAGTAGGACACGGGTGGTAGGCACAATGATGTGCTTATGCATGCCCCTTACAAACCTCTTAGAAAAGGGGACAGGTCAACTATAGACAATCTAAGGTTAAAGATTTTGGGATTTGGGGAAGAAACCACGGATTCAGGTAGTGCATTCCAGGTGATGATCACTCTATTACAGAAGTATTTATCATAGAAGTCTATCCATCTCAACCTAGTGGCATTACGTAAAATACAGCAGATAACATATGAACAAAAGTCACAATATAATACACATACCAGGCTTCAGTAAGGCCTGTGATCATGCTCTGGGGGCAGCACGGAGGTTACACATGTGTGTGGGGGGAGGAGTGTGGGCACATGCACGCATGCTAGCACAGCCACACACACCCAGTGGTGGGCAACAGGCAGGACGGGGTGGAACACAGTTCCACTGGCAGAAGTGAAGATGTGTGCGCAGCTCCAGCTGAACGGCGGCTGTCACTTCCTGGATTACTGGTCTCGGCTCAGCTCTCCTTTTTCCCCCTGCTGCTGTGTCTACGCTCCTTGCTTTTTTCCTCTTTCCTCCTTCCTGGCCTCAGACGAGCTTCCCTCTCTCCTGCCCGGCTCCCCTCCACCCACACACAGCCACCTCTCGTCTAAGGTGCAAGCAGAAGGTGGAAATGGCAAAGGCAGCATTTATGCTTCTGGCAGCACCCGTTCACCTAGCTATCCAGCCTGAAGTGGGGGGGGGGCGACCCAGGAAGGAGAGCACGGGAAACACAAAGCAAATTGTCACCCCAGCAAACGACGTTGGTAAGGTTGTAAGTTGAGGACTTAACAGTTCACTTGAACGATGATGATCATTCAAGTCACTCCCACCTGGTCACAGGGCTGGCAAGCCACTCCTACCCAGTCACATGACCATTAAGCCACACCTACAAAATAAGCCACACCCCCAGTGTGGCAGTAAAAATTTTGGCTGCCCATTACTGCACCCACCCTTTTGGCATGTTCACCATCATTGGTACAGTGTTCCCTCGCTTTCTGCGGGGGATGCGTTCCGAGACCACCCGCGAAAGTCGAATTTCCGCGAAGTAGAGATGCAGAAGTAAATACACTATTTTTGGCTATGAACAGTATCACAAACCTTCCCTTAACACTTTAAACCCCTAAATTGCAATTTTCCATTCCCTTAGCAACCATTTAGATTATTACTCACCATGTTTATTTATTAAAGTTTATTTTAAAAAATATTTATTAATAGCAGACGAAAGTTTGGCGATGACATTTGACGTCATTGGGTGGGAAAAACCGTGGTATAGGGAAAAACCCGCAAAGTATTTTTTATTAATATTTTTCAAAAACCGTGGTATAGACTTTTCGCGAAGTTCGAACCCGCGAAAATCGAGGGAACACTGTATATAAGCTAATCCCTGTGACTTTTGTATTCCTGCATTTATTTTGTATCCGCACTTTTTCGTTTCTTTTAAATCACATTGTAAAGAGAAGGAGTGCTTCCGTGAAATACATTCGATAACAGCCAAAAAGCGACAATGTATAGCTTCAGGAGAGAATGGGAGGTTTTTTTCTCCCCTTTCTCTTTCTTTTCCGTCCTCCAATTTTGCAAATGGAATCCAGATAACTAGGTGGGCGCCTAACTCAGCTAGGATTGTTAAAGGAGAATCATTGCAGTTTTATTGGAAGAAAAAGATAGCTTGCTATTTTTATTGCAACCTGGAACTAAAAGCGAATCACGATCTAGTGGCGGCATGTTCAAGAAAGGATGTTTTCCAGCTGAGAGGCGGCCAAAACAACAGGATCACCTTTCTAATGAGATCTGTTCCCAGCTAGGCTCCAGCAATAAACCAGATAATTATTAGAAATTCATAATGAGGCCAAATCTAGGTATTACTTAAAAGGGAAACATACCTCTTTCCTAGGGTGATGGTTTGGCCTTACAACCTTTTGCTAGAATGTTTCCATCTGAGGAATTTATCATCAGCATATTTTATTTATAAAGGACTGGAAATAACTAGGGACTGTGGCATAAGGTTTTTAAGGACCTCCCTCCCCTCCTCTGCAAGAGTTGAACGTAAGCGTTGACTAGGTAAAATTGTGGAAGGCAGAGGAACAAAGAGAAATAAAACAAAAACCAAGCCAGCCCACAAAAGCACAAAAACCTGGATTCTGAAGCCAAATTTTGACCTGTTTTAGAATTTACAGAAAAGGGCATACTACAAAGGATTTCTCTGTTGAAAACCAGAAAGAAAGAAAAATAAGATATTTGGTTTAGTGCAGTGCTGGTGAACCTTTCTGGGTTTGCATGCCAAAAGGGGTGTGTGTGGGTGTGCTAGCATGAATACACATGTCTACACCCCTTCCCTCCCCCCTGCATGTGCAATACCACCCCCCACGCTGGCCCCTACACAAGAGCGGGCTACCATTCCCGGCCCTACCAGAATGGGCCAGGAGCAGGGCAGGGCAGGCATAAATCCGGGGAAGCTATACGCTACATGGTCACCACCGGAACGGCATTCCCCCCCATTTAGGCTGGGGCCCACCACTGCCCCCACACATATGCACAGGCCTTTCTGAAGTCCAGTAGGCAGTGGTCGGTTCATACTGGTGTCGCACTGGTAGGAACCCACTATTGTTGTTGTGGTTATAACAATACAACACAGCAAACGAGATCACTATTCTGGATTTCGTATTTCATCACCTAGGACTGTGAGATGTAGTGGTAAATTAAGTGTTGGTTATGACCTTTAAAACCCTTCATGGCACTAGATCAGAATATCTCCGAGACCGCCTGCTGCCACACGAATCCCAGCGACCGATTAGGTCCCACAGAGTGGGCCTTCTCCGGGTCCCGTCAACTAAACAATGTCGGTTGGCGGGCCCCAGGGGAAGAGCCTTCTTTGTGGCAGCCCCGACCCTCTGGAACCAACTCCCCCCGGAGATTAGAACTGCCCCTACTCTCCTTGCCTTTCGTAAACTTCTTAAGACCCACCTGTGTCATCAGGCATGGGGGAACTGAGACATCTCCCCCGGGCATATACAATTTATGAATGGTATGTGTGTATGTATGCGTGTTTAGAAAATTGGGTTTTTAAAATGTTTTTAGTAGAAATTTAGATTTGTTATAAACTGTTTTTTCCACTTTGTTGTGAGCCGCCCCGAGTCTAAATAAAGATAAAGAAATAAAGATAAAGATGTGTGCCAATCCCAGTAAAATGCCCTTTTGCAATTGACAGATGGAGATTTTGTCAGTTCGTAAGTAGACGTACTACTGTACACACAAACACCAAGGACCACTGGGGTTATTATTAATTAGGTTTCTATGATGCCCTTCTTAGACCACTTTGGGTGGCGTACAACATAACAAACACAGTACAGTACACGTGTATAGAAATCTAATATTAAAAATTACTATTAAAAAAATTATTTTTTTAAAAAAACCCATTCATCCCAACTCAAATATCCACATTTGCCTAATCAATCACTCATGTCTACCACCAGAATTGATCTCGATACTCACGGTCCCCATGCCCGCTGGCAAAAATGGATCTTCAAAACTTTGTGAAAGGCCAGGAGGGAGGGGGCAGTGCGTATTTCTGGAGGGAGATTGTTCCAAAGTTGCAATTTTTGGTGGGGTTCTTTTCTCCGGCGTCCCTGTGTCGGAAGAAGCCCTCCAGCTTGCCCTCATCTTATTGTCTTCATCCGAAGCAGAGCTGAGAAGCTCCTTCTCAGTAAAAGGGGAAAAAAATCGCCGAAAATTGCATCAATGAGTTCCTAGTACCGATGCGGCATTCTGCCGGTAGGTGAAAAAAATGCCAGTTGCCAAATATCCTAAATTCCTAATGTAAATCATGTGACCTTGAGGATGCTCCAATGGTCACAAGTGTGAAAAAAAATAGTCATAAGTAACTTTTTGCAGTGCCACTGTAACTTTGAACGGTCACGAAACAAATTGTTTCAAGTCAAGTACTACCTGTAATTTAGATCAAAGAAACATTAAACTGAAGTGACAAGGATAATCATTGATTTGTAACAGCTTTTCTGTAACAGCTTTATTCCCTATGCCATCTATCTGGTAAACTCGCAACTTCATTTTTCTCGCCACCTACATGCATACATCTGAACTACACTGAGTTGTTTCTCTATGTCATATGATATATGTAGGTATGTGGATATATACAGTAAGACCTCACCTATCTCTGGTGTTACGTTCCAGACCCGGCTGCGATAGGTGAAATCCGCGATGGGGAATTGATCGACTGATAGTACTTATTTAAGTATTTATATTGTAATTGTTTGGTAAGTTTTCATTGTTTTAAGTGTTTATAAACCCTTCCCACACAGTATTTATTTTAGATACAGTATTTAAATTCAGTATTTACAATTTTAGATATTTTTTTTTTGAAAAACCTGCCGATCGAGTTCTGCGGGCTGTTTAAATCTGCCGATCGACTTCCTCAGAAACCCGCGAACCAGCAAAGATCCGCGAATGATTTTTCTCATTAATATTTCTTGAAAACCCGCGATGAAGTGAAGCTGCAGTAGGTGAAGCGCAATATAGCGAGGGACTACTGTACTTATTTACTCACTCACTCACTCACTCACTCACTCACTCACTCACTCATTCATTTATTTAATCTAATCAATCATGTTTATTTAGCATATACTGGAGGTTTGACCCTTTGAGAGCTAAATGGAATGAAAATTCATTTTATTTTTATTTCTTAAAAATGTATATTTTTATTGAACAGCTTTAAAAGGCTATAAATACAAATATACATATGTACAAAACCAACTTTCAAAAAACACCACAAGATATAACCTAACCTAACAAATCCTAAACAGTAAAAATTAATATTCATTTAGCAGTGTTGTGTATCAATATATCTTCTGTATATCTGTATATCCTAAATACGCCCATGTTACACCAACACTCCGCAGTTTGCATTGGTTGCCAATCAGTTTCCGGTCACAATTCAAAATGTTGGTTATGACCTATAAAGCCCTTCATGGCAACGGACCAGAATATCTCCGGGACTGCCTTTTGCCGCACGAATCCCAGCGACCAGTTAGGTCTCACAGAGTGGGTCTTCTCCGGGTCCCGTCAACTAAACAATGTCATTTGGCAGGACCCAGGGGAAGAGCCTTCTCTGTGGCGGCCCCGAGCCTTTGGAACCAACTCCCCCCAGATATCATAGTTGCCCCTACCCTCCTTGCCTTTCGTAAGCTCCTTAAAACCCAGGTCTGTCATCAGGCATGGGGGAATTGAGACTTTCCCTTCCCCCTAGGCTTATAAAATTTATGCATGGTATGTCAGTATGTATGATTGGTTTCTTAAATTGGGGTTATTTTTTAAATTAACTTAAATATTAGATTTGTTTACATTGTATTATTATTGCTGTTAGCCGCCCCGAGTCTACGGAGAGGGGCGGCATACAAATCTGATTAATAAATAAATAAAATAAATATAGTACTTGTTCATTGACTTATCTATATTCACATGATTCATTAAACTCCAACCTATTACAATTTTCTCTGCCTTATAACATCTTGTCCAAATCTGTCCACCTTTCACCTTATGTCCTATATACATAACTAACTATTTAAAACTTTGCTTCTAAGGTCCAACCAATTATACCAATTATTCCACATTTTATAAAATTCGGTTTCCTCTTTATCATGAATTTCCATAGTAAAAGTTCATTTTTATGTCTGCCGATTAGTGTACATTTAAAGTGATAATGAAGTTATTCTAAGTCAAGGTCTTTTTTTTTTAGAATATCTGACATTCATTCTTATTTGATCCCCGCATGTTGACCCTAACAATATTTCCAAATGATTTTAGTCATATCATCCATCAACATTTATTCATTTTTATTTTATTTATATATATTTGTCAAACAATTATAGGGTGGTGATTTGTATAAACATAACATTAGAAAAAGTAATGATAAAAAGTAATGATAAAAGGCCCTAGGAGAGTAGGACAGGGATGGTAGGCACAATGGTGCGCTTATGCACGCCCCTTACATGAAATATCTGAATGAATATTAAACTGTAACAGTTAGTAAGCATGTTAATAAATATACTGATTTCTTTTAGAATGGGAACTACTGAGAAATACGGTGATAAGCAAAAAGGATGTCTCTGGAACTTACAAATCATTTCGTCTTTATAGCCACTCGATGATGGATTTACTGTAGGTTACAGTTGGATAAGTAGTGTATGCATCAGCATTTCCACCAATCCATATCAATACCTAGAAGAGATATTCCTTGACTCTATTAGGCTGTCCTCAAGCATTTACCTTGCCTTCACAAGAATGCTTATAGGGCTATCTGCTGACATGAGCATCTTTGATTAAACTCATTTGGCATCGTTGTCCTCATTTAGTAAGCTAAGGAAATCGGAGTAAGATCAAATTTCAAAATCAATGTCCAACACAAAGGAAATAGCAACACCATCCTGGATCCTGAGATTGAATGGTGCAGTGCAGTGATGGGCTACCAGAATTTTTACTGCCACACTGTGGGTGTGGCTTGCTGGTCAGGTGACCGGGTAGGAGTGGCTTGCTGGTCAGGTGACCAGGTGGGAGTGGCTTGACAATCATGTGATCGGGGCTTAAAGGTCATGTGACTCGGTGGGAGTGGCTTACTGACCAAGATAAATCTTCAAATAGGTTCTTGGACTCTTTTTCAGTTGATTAAGTCACAAAAAGGACAAATGTTACAGCAATATTTGTTGAGGAGTACAGTAACATTTTAAGGTTTTGTACTGAATCCACAAGGTTCAGCATGATAACAGATTAGGCAAGTAGCTCCATTTTCTTTAATTGTTCAAGATGTTTTTGCCTCTTCCCAAGAACCATTTTCCACTTACAAACCTGAGCCGAAAAAGGCAGGGAGAAGCCTCTGTGGGGCCTCTCTATGAATCTCCTGGGAGGAAACAGGGCCGGAAAAGGTGGGGAGAAGCCTCTGTGGGGCCTCTCTAGGAATCTCCTGGGAGGAAACAGGGCCTCCACCCTCCCTGTGGTTTCCCCAATCACACACATTATTTGCTTTTACATTGATTCCCATGGGAAAAATTGCTTCGTCTTACAAACTTTTCTACTTAAGAACCTGGTCATGGAACGAATTAAGTTCGTAAGTAGAGGTACCACTGTACACACAAACACATGTACAAGGCCCTCTAAAGAAAGCCCATCCCTCAAATATGTTGTTGACTTTGGATTTCCAGAAACGCCAGCTTTTGGCTAACAAAACACTATTTTGATAAGACTGGTTGCATTTTGTATATCTTAGATTCAAAAGCTGAGTCCGTTGTAAAAAAAAAAAAGACAGAGATGTGGCCCATCCCACATGTACTGAAATCTTCCTTCGGTGTAAAGAACAAAGAATCTATGGTGGGCTAAGGAAAATCTGCTGAAAACATGCTGCTTGGGATTTTTCTTCTTTTACCTCTTTGTCTAGAGTCCTCCCCCTTGAGGCTAAAAATGTTGCATTTGTCATTCACCTCCAACTCATGGCAATTCAAGTAAACAGGCAAGAATCCACATCAATTAAGTTGTAGGAGATTTCAGCAGGACCAGGCAGAAATGTATTAGGTGCCTGTGAAATTATTCCTACTTGCTAGTTCTTTCTGTGCCAGCTCAGGAAGCTCAAACTGCCCAAGGAGCTGCTGATTCAGTTCTACAGAGGAATCATTGAGTCTGTCATCTGCACCTCTACAACTGTCTGGTTTGGTGCTGCAACCCAACAGGACCGACACAGACTTCAGAGGATAATCAGAATTGCAGAAAAAACAATTGCTGCCAATCTGCCTTCCATTGAGGACCTGTATACTGCACGAGTCAAAAAGAGAGTGGGTAAAATATTTACTGACCCCTCACATCCTGGACACAAATTGTTTCAACTCCTACCCTCAAAACGTCGCTATAGAGCACTGCACACCAAGACAACTAGACACAAGAACAGTTTTTTCCCGAACGCCATCACTCTACTAAACAAATAATTCCCTCAACACTGTCAGACTTTCTACTAAATCTGCACTTCTATTCTACTAGTTTTTCTCATCATTCCTATCACCCATTTCCTCCCATGTTGACTGTAGGACTGTAACTTGTTGCGTATATCCTAAGATTTTTATTAATATTGCTTCTTCATTGCTTATTTGACTCCTATGACAATCATTAAGTGTTGTACCACATGATTCTTGACAAATGTATATTTTATTTTATGTACGTTGAGAGCATATGCACCAAGACAAATTCCTTGTGTGTCCAATCACACTTGGCCAATAAAAATTCTATTCTATTCTATTCTATTCTATTCTATTAATAAAGAAGGCAGCTGGGTATTTCCTTTAATTATAAGATTCAATATTTTTAATAGGACTGTTAGTTTGACAGCTTTCTCTCTGTTTAGGGGAGGTTAAAAAACAAAACGAAACCAGTACTGTATTTAGATTCCTGAGCACCAGCTTGGCCATTGAGATCGATATTAGAAAAAAAATCAGTCCATCAAGGATCTTTGGTCTCCTATTGATTCAGATAAGAAGCTGCTAGTGACTAGAATAATGATCGTCCAACTGTACTCTAACCATTGGGGAATAGCTCTGCCCCTTGCTAATAAATTTCCCAGCAATGCAAATGCAGGATTATTTTTTCTTCTTCCTAGAGAGCAGTGTGTGGTATATATCAAAATAATCATATTCAATTCTGAGTACCAGTCACTTGTTCTTTGATGATGTTTTGCAGCTTTAATAAAAGAATATGTGCATTGCATTGAAAAGGTTGAATATTTGTGCCTTCCGTAAAGTACTTAAGCAGGTTAATGATGAACATTGAACTTTCGATTTGGGTTTAACACAAACACTGCAGATGGGTTGATTGTCTTAAACTTTTCTTAATGTTCTATATGTTTTGCTGGCTAACATGTTCTGCTCCGCTTCAGAATGAAAACTGACAATTGTAGCAAATTGCTTGTTTTTCTCTTGCACAACACTAATGAAAAGGCAGTCAGAAGAAGAAAGAAAAAAAAAGAATTTTGGGGCTGATGTCCAAGGTCTCACTTAGCAGGAGATATCTAAAGGCAACAGATTTCTCTTATAAAAAATTAACCAGATTATTAATTACCATCTACAAGGGGAATACAGTGATCCCCCGTTTATTGCGTTCCCAACCATTGCGAACAGGGTACTTCGCTATTTTTCAACCCGGAAGTCAAAAATACCATCTACGCATGCGTGCCGGGCACGCATGCGTAGATGGCAGCGGCTTCCCTGGGTCTTCCCCCTCTTGCTTCCGGACAGCTCAAAAGCGCCGATAGCAAGCGGCAAGGAACGGCTTGTCTCGGCGCTTTCGAGCTGTCAGCTCGAAAGCGCCGAGACAAGCCGTTCCTTGCCGCTTGGTATCGCCGGTTTTGAGCTGAGTCCGGAAGCGAATTCGCTTCCGGACAGCTCAAAAGCGCCGATAGCAAGCGGCAAGGAACAGCTTGTCTCGGCGCTTTCGAGCTGTCAGCTCGAAAGCGCCGAGACAAGCCGTTCCTTGCCGCTTGGTATCGCCGGTTTTGAGCTGAGTCCGGAAGCGAATTCGCTTCCGGACTCAGCTCAAAACCGCCGATAGCAAGCGGCAAGGAACGGCTTGTCTCGGCGCTTTCGAGCTGAGTCCGGTCAGCTCGAAAGCGCCGAGACAAGCCGTTCCTTGCCGCTTGCTATCGGCGCTTTTGAGCTGAGTCCGGAAGCGAATTCGCTTCCGGACTCAGCTCAAAAGCGCCGAGAGCCAGCGCCCCCCGGACCCCCAACCCGGGTTTGGGGGGCTGCTAGGAAGCCCTCCATGCCGGCGGCAAACAGCCGCCCCGCCCCCAATCTTCGGCTCCTCGCTAGCGCTGTGGGAGTAAAAACACCGTCTGCACATGCGCAGACGGTGTTTTTACTTCCGCATCGCTACTTCGCGAAAACCCGCTCGTTGCGGGGGCTCCTGGAACGGAACCCTCGCAACGAGCGGGGGATCACTGTATAGCCAATGAATGAATGAAGAATAATTAAGGTGAATGTGGATATCTGTTTCTCAAATGTGTAGGGTTTTTTAGAATTAATGTAAATTAGTTTTTTATGTTTTTAGTAGCGAGGTATTTAGTACATTTAAATATTTAAATATTAGATTTCTTCATCTATTGTATTCTTTGTTGTGAGCCGCCCTGAGTCCCAGGAGAAGGGTGGCAGAGAAATCTGATTAAAATAAGTAAGTAAGTAAGTAAGTAAGTAAGTAAGTAACTAACTAACTAACTAACTAACTAACTAACTAACTAACTAACTAACTCACTCAAGCAAACTAGCCAGCCCATATGTACATTGTTTAATCTACAAGATGAAATTGATTTCTATAGTGTGACTAATAGTGCAATGTTACCATATAGTAAATCTATTGGAACATCAATAGCAGAATATTACCTATTATTATTAAATCTGATCATCCCAGTTACCATATGCGATGTTGCGCATGGGTGTCCCCTTGTGCACATTCACTTCCGCACATGCACAGAAGAACATTTTCACTTCCATGCATGCACAGAGAGCCAAAAACCCAAGAAAACTACCAAAAAAAGATGGTGGCGTACATGGACCAGCACAGATTTTTTAATCAGCGGATGAACTGGTAGGAACCCACCTCTGGTATGGATGTAAATTTCCCCCAAAAATTTTTGTTGGTTTTAAATGAAGTGCAGCTGCTATTTATGAAAGAGTGAAGTCTCAAAACTTGACATTTTACTGTTTGAGCATTGGCTTCCTGTCTCAATTTCTGAAATGTCATGAAAGATAAAACGTAAGTCATATATGTTCCACATCCCTTGGTTCTGTGCAGTACTGCCATATTTCTTCCAGGTTACATAGAAACATAGAAACATAGAAGTCTGACGGCAGAAAAAGACCTCATGGTCCATCTAGTCTGCCCTTATACTATTTTCTGTATTTTATCTTAGGATGGATATATGTTTATCCCAGGCATGTTTAAATTCAGTTACTCTGGATTTATCTACCACGTCTGTTGGAAGTTTGTTCCAAGGATCTACTACTCTTTCAGTAAAATAATATTTTCTCATGTTGCTTTTGATCTTTCCCCCAACTAACTTCAGATTGTGTCCCCTTGTTCTTGTGTTCACTTTTAAGGTTCTTTTTAAAAAGCAACAATATAGTCCAAAAAGTGCTTTTGTAAAAGGTAACTGGACTTTCTTAAATTGTTTTTCCTTTTCTGTTTTTTGTTTTAACAACAATGATCTGAATGATTGAGAATCTCCATAGACATGTACGATAACAATGTACTGTACTGTGTATTAAAGTTTGTTGCAAAATCAAAACTAGAAGCAGACACAGATGACTGATTTAGCTGGATTCAATAACTTCTTTATAATCATAATAATATGCACTGCTCAAAAAAATAAAGGGAACACTTAAACAACACAATATAACTCCAAGTAAACCATACTTCTATGAAATCAAACTGTCCACTTAGGAAGCAACACTCGTTGACAATCAATTTCACATGCTGTTGTGCACATTCAACTTTGTACAGAACAAAGTATTCAATGAGAATATTTCATTCATTCAGATCTAGGATGTGTTATTTGAGTGTTCCCTTTATTTTTTTCAGCAGTATATATATTTGCAATACCACAAGTAGAATTCTTCAAGCAGTAACAGACAGCAGGGTTAGTTTCATTTCATTTCAGTGGAGTTCAGAGCAAGAGAGTACAGAGAACAGAGTAGAGAGTGAGCAGAATACAGACTGAGTCACGCCCAGCCTTAAGCTTAAATTTCAATTTCGATTCTCTGCACAGACTCAGAAGTGGTTAGCTCCCATTGACTGACTTAGTTGATATGCCTAATCATTGGCTAACCTTATTAACATGGCTCTCCCAGTTCATGAATATCTTAACACTGTATATATAGAACTTGTTTAGGGTAAATTCCAGCAGTTAGTGGAGAACTATTGTGGACCAAGGGGTTGCAAAGAGTTGGACACAACTCAGTGACTGAACAACAGCAACAACATAGAATTTGTTAATCTGCAAACCTTGAATTGAGTAACTAACTTTGTAGAATGCTGGCCCTAATTATACCCTTAATTATATCCCAAATGTAAAAAGTAGGAGAAATGGTTATTTGAAAAGGCAGATTCACAATGGTGCAACTTCAGTGTATTTGTATAGTTCCCTCTCTCAATGTTTCATCAGATGGCTTAGAATTAATTCATGCTTCTCATCTAATATTATTCTTTTGAATAAATATGAATCCCACTTCTTCATTGAAATCTATATATATATTTTAAAAATCTGTCATGCTCTTCTTCAATAAACCATTAGCACACAGAAAAAAGAAGAAAAGAAAAAAGGAAGGAAGGAAGGAAGGAAGGAAGGAAGGAAGGAAGGAAGGAAGGAAGGAAGTCCAAGTTATTTGCCAAATTTGTTTGAAAAATTATGTAGATATCAAAGAAATTTATAATTTATGCTGATGCAGAATAAAGAATGTATTTTCTTCATTTAATTCCTTTTGTTCTGTTGAGTCCTTCTAACTCTAAATGCCTTACAGCAAAACCAGCAAAAATACCTTAACAGCTAAAAATAATAAAAAAACCCTCATAATTTAAAACAACTCTAATTAATACAAATTACTTTCCCTCTACCCTCCCTAAGGCTCTTTGAAAAAGCTTATTTAAACAATGTCTAAAAACCAAGAAAGAAAATAGAGAAATTTCCTGAAGGAAGACAATGCTTATAATAACTCTGAGTTTTATTCTGATCAAGGTGTGGACCCTCAAGCAAGCATTCTCGGCAGGCATACTGAAGTAGGTGTATTTAAAAAAAAAAATAACTCAGAGATCACAAGATTTCAATCTACATTCAACACCACAAGTTACCACTAGCACCTTGAACTGCACCCTGAAACCAATCCGCAGCCAATGCATACTCACAAGATCAGTTTTTATTATTAAATCTGGTCATCCCAGTTACCATATGCGCTACTGCATATGTTAACTGCTTTAAAAGCTTCCAAATGGTCATCAAGGGTAGTTTTATGTAGATTGTGTTAGAGAAGTTCAGTGAGTTGAAAACTACACTGCAAGAACATATGGACTACACAACTCGATCAAGGCAAAGCAATAGACACAGACTTCTGTAAAGCCTTTGATTTAGTGGTGCATGACAAAACTCCAATCTTATGACATTTCTGGACATAAATGGATAACTGCATTCCTATCAAAGAGGCAACAAGTAGTCAAAATATTGACATCTATATCAAATCCTATACATGTTAACAGTGGCGTCCCCCAAGGCATTGTTTAGGGCCAACAGCTTGAAAGTTGTGAATGTTCCAACACTGGAAGTTTTTAAGCAGATTTTGGATAACCATCTGTCTGAAGTAGTGTAGGGTTTCCTGCCTAGGAAGGGGGTTGGACTAGAAGACCTCCAAGGTCCCTTCCAACTCTATTGTTATTCTGTCATTCTACTAATTATATATTTTCGGAGAGGGGCGGCATACAAATCTAATAAATAATAATAATAATAATAATAATAATAATAATAATAATAATAATAATAATAATTCAAAAATTAGGTTGCCAGAAGAGATGGTATTAATACTGAAAATTGGAATTTTGGCACCAGATTTCCAAGATTCTAACTCCTTCTGGATATCCATTTATAAAACCTTTTGTGGATTTTAGGTCTGATCAAACATTCACTGATATCTACTTAGAACACCTCAAACATTTCTAAAACATTTCAAGGAATGGAGATTTCAGCAAAAGAAATCTCAGGACCAGATTATCTCAGGGACCACCTTCTGCTGCACGAATCCCAGCAACCAGTTAGGTCCCACAGAGTGGATCTTCTCCGGGTCCCGTCAACTAAAGAATGTCGCTTGGCGGGACCCAGGGGAAGAGCCTACTCTGTGGCGGCCCCGGCCCTCTGGAACCAACTCCCCCCAAAGATTAGAATTGCCCCCACCCTCCTTGCCTTTCGTAAGCTGCTTAAAACCCACTTCTGCCATCAGGCATGGAGGAATTGAGACCGTCTTCCCCCTAGGCCTTTACAATTCTATGCATGGTATGTATGTATGTATGTTTGGTTTTTTATATTAATGGGCTTTTAATTATTTCTAACATCAGACTACTATTGTACACTGCTTTTTTGTTGCTGTTAGCCGCCCCGAGTCTCCGGAGAGGGGCAGCATACAAATCCAATAAATAAATAAATAAAATAAATAAATAAAAGGGGACTTTTGCAAAGGATTTTACAAAACATTGGTTTCCATTGTTCAGTATCTTCTGTGATGCTGGTAAATACTACTCCTGTGTTTCCCATCATTTCTAAACGCTATAGCAACCATATTGCAGAACTATCCAGGGACACCAGATACCATGTAGAATCTATTCCTGTTTTATAGATTCCCTTCTGAATGATACACTAAGGACTTACTCATCAATGCAATGTACCAATGCCTCACGATGGAGAAATATTTCTCATTCCAAAATATTAACTATAGTCTTTAAAGTATGGCAATTGTTTAGCGTTGGGTACATCATTGATCTTGTAGACACAATCAGTATCTGGTTTGTAATATATGCATTGAATTTACAGTAATACCTCTACCTGCAAATGCCTCTAATTACAAACTTTTCTAGATAAGAACCGGGTGTTCAAGATTTTTTTTTGCCTCTTCTCAAGAACCATTTTCCACTTATACACCTAAACCTCTGAAACTGTAACCGGAAAAGGCGGGGAAAAGCTTCTGTGTGGCCTCTCTAGGAATCTCCTGGGAGGAAACAGGGCCGGAAAGGGCAGAGAGAAGCCACCATTGGGCCTTTCTAGGAATCTCCTGGGAGGAAACAGAGCCTCCACCCTCCCTGTGGTTTCCCCAATCGCATGCATTATTTGCTTTTCCATTGATACCTATGGGAAAAATTGCTTCTTCTTACAAACTTTTCTACTTAAGAACCTGGTCACAGAACGAATTAAGTTTGTAAGTAGAGGTACCAATATATTTGTGGTATCTGTTTTTTCCTTTTTCTTTCTTTATATGAATAAATCATGGCAAGAGATTCTGGGAGATTATCAATAAAAGGCATTGTTGGCTGGCTTGCTTGCTTGCTTGCTTGCTTGCTTGCTTGCTTGCTTGCTTGCTTGCTTGCTTGCTTGCTTGCTTGCTTGCTTGCTTGCTTGCTTACTTACTTACTTACTTACTTACTTACTTACTTACTTACTTACTTACTTACTTACTTACTTACTTACTTACTTACTTACTTATTTATTAGATTTGTATGCCGCCCCTCTCTGTAGACTCGGGGCGGCTCACAGCAATAATAAAGACAATGTAAAAACAAATCTAATAATTTAAAAAACACTAAAAACCCCATTATTAAAAGCAAACATCCACACAAACATACCATGTACAAACTGTATAGGCCCGGTGGAGATGTCTCAGTTCCCCCATGCCTGACGGCAGAGGTGGATTTTAAGAAGTTTACGAAAGGCAAGGAGGGTGGGGGCAGTTCTAATTTCTGGGGGGAGCTGGTTCCAGAGGGTCAGGGCCACCACAGAGAAGGCTCTTCCCCAGAGGAGATAAAATTCTCCAACAGGTACTCAAACCCAGGGTTGATTCTGCACCAAATAGTAATTCTTGTGAAGTTCTAATGAAGAAAAAACAATAATGATAGAAATACAAAAATAGGAAAAGCCTATTTGTTGGTTCTAAAAATGAGACAGTTATGAAATATGTCAGGGCACAAGGGAACTTGGGTAATCCATTTTCCAAAGCTGTTTCTTTCTTTTATTTATTTCCTTTTTAAATGTAGGAGACTGGGAATTCAGCTAAAGAATTTAGCAAACATTGCACATCCATATAAATCCTAATTAATTATTCTGTCTGCAAATGGAGCAAGGTGGGTTTATTGGCAGCGGGAGAAAGAAAGACTTTCTTTGTGTATAGCATGCCATTCATTTATGTAGCAATAGCACTTTGAATTTATATACTACTTCATTCATTCATTCATTCATTCATTCATTCATTCATTCATTCATTTATTTATTTATTTATTTATTTATTTATTTATTTATTTATTGGATTTGTATGCCGCCCCTCTCCATAGACTTGGGGCGGCTAACAACAATAATAAAAACAGCATGTAAATCCAATACTACAACAACTAAAACCCCCTTATTTTAAAACCAATCATACTTACAAGCAAACATACCATGCATAAATTGTAAAGGCCTAGGGGGAAAGAGTATCTCAGTTCCCCAAGCCTGATGGCAGAAGTGGGGTTAAGGAGCTTACGAAAGGCGAGGAGGGTGGGGGCAATTTTAATCTCCGGAGGGAGTTGGTTCCAGAGGGCCAGGGCCGCCACACAGAAGGCTCTTCCCTTGGGCCCTGCCAAACGACATTGTTTAGTTGACGGGACCCGGAGAAGGCCCACTCTGTGGGACCTAACTGGTCGCTGGGATTCATGCAGCAGAAGGCAGTCCCTGAGATAATCTGGTCCGATGCCATGAAGGGCTTTATAGGTCATAACCAACACTTTGAATTGTGACCGGAAACTGATTGGCAACCAATGCAGACTGCGGAGTGTTGGTGTTATATGGGCATTTTTGGGAAAGCCCATGATTGCTCTCGCAGCTGCATTCTGCACGATCTGAAGTAGTGCTTTACAGCCCTAAGTGGTTGACAGAGTCAGGATATTACCCCCAAAAATCTGGGTCTTCATTTTACTGATCTCAGAAAAAATAGAAGGCAGAATCAACTTTGAACCAGTGAGAATAGAACTGCTGGCCATGGGCAGAATTGACCAGCAGTACCACATTCTAACCATTGTGCTACCACGGTTCCTAGCTGATTTAACAAGATATGGATGGATATAGATATGTGTGGACATACACACACACACACATTTGTAGATTTTCACAGGTATAGATATTTAGGCTTGGCATATTCAGGCCTTTTCCAGTGTAAGATTGATAGCATCTTGGTGATGTTTCGATGAGGTCCCACTTATCATCTTTAGACTGGTGTTTTCAGCTTCGTGCTAGGGCGAACAAAGCATGGTCAGAGCTGCTGTCTTTCTATAAATATTGGGTGGGTGTGGAATGCTGACTTAATTGCTGTAAGCAGGTTTGTTGGCTGTTTTGTAACATCTTGATTACACACACCCCACCACCACCCAGAAGCCAAACCACGGTGGCATCTCCAACTGCTGCACCCCCCTCAGACACACACAGAAAGTAAACTGACACCTGCCATAAACACATTTATTGATTTTTGTTTTGTTTTGTTTTGTTTTTTGTTTTGTTTTGTTTTGTTTATTAGATTTGTATGCCTCCCCTTTCCGAAGACTCGGGGCGGCTAACAACAATATAAAAAGACAATGTAAACAAATCTAATATTAAAAACAATATTAAAAAAACCAATTTAAAGAACCACTCATACATACAAACATACCATGTATAAATTCTATAAGCCTAGGGGGAAGGGAAATTTCAATTCCCCCACGCCTGACAACAGAGGTGGGTTTTAAGGAGTTTGTTCCACCTATTACTATAGAAAATAAACATGAAACACAACCCAGCAGAGAAAGAATTAGAACCTTTTGTTGTGGGTGACTCACAATCTGAGCTAGCTTTATTACGAAAGTCTGGAATTGGTGCCAGGAGGCCATTTGTTTGTTTGTTTGTTTGTTTATTTTTGTTTGTTTGTTTATTTGTTTGTTTGTTTGTTTGTTTATTTACTTACTTACTTACTTACTTACTTACTTACTTACTTACTTACTTACTTATTAGATTTGTATGCCGCCCCTCTCCGTAGACTCGGGGCGGCTTACAACATATAATAAAACAATTCACAACAAATCCAATAAATTAAAAAAATTAAAAAAAACATTATTAAACCATACATACACACAGACATACCATACATAAATTGTATAGGCCTGGGGGAGGGGGGAATGCCTCAATTCCCCCATGCCTGATGGCAGAGGTGAGTTTTAAGGAGTTTACAGAAGGCAAGGAGGGTGGGGGCAGTTCTAATCTCCGGGGGAGCTGTTTCCAGAGAGTCGGGGCCACCACAGAGAAGGCACTTCCCCTGGGACCCGCCAGACGACATTGTTTAGTCAACGGGACCCGGAGAAGAACTGCAGTGAGTGAAACAAGCTGAGATTAAACCTTGGAATAGCTGCTCTTTGCCAATGGACAATAAACTCTTCCTTTGCATTATCCTCATCCTTGGAAGTCAACAAGTTACAATTCAATTCTTTCACAGAGACATAAAAGACATTTCCTGTTTTCTTAGTGATAGAAGGCAAGCAATGCTCTCGAACACGAATCTCCTGTCTTTGTTTCTTACCCATCTGATAATTATATTGCAGTGAATGAATGTGCGAGGTGAAGTGTCATCTCACTCTGAAGAGCGAAGGCTTTGGAGAGGTGATTAAAAACTAACCTCATACAACTGAAGCTATCACTCTCGGGCTTTTTAAAGCCATTGTTCATATCTCATATCTCATACTCATCTATAATGATCTAAGTGCCAGAGCCCACTGTAGCAACATTGCCAAAAAAGGCATTGAGAATTGTTAACCTAAGCTTGCATAGCTTTTTCTCTGGTAATATTGTATTACTTACTAAAGCATAGGTTCTCAACCACAGGGGTCGCCTAAGACCATGGGAAAAGGCAAATTTCCCATGGTGTTAGGAACTAAAGCTTCTATTCTGGTGCCTTGGAATACAGTAAGACCTCACCTATCGCTGGTGTTACGTTCCAGACCCAGCCGCAATAGGTGAAATCCGCAATGGGGAATTTATCGACTGATAGTACTTATTTAAGTATTTATATTGTAATTGTTTGGTAAGTTTTCATTGTTTTAAGTGTTTATAAACCCTTCCCACACAGTATTTATTTTAGATACAGTATTTAAATACAGTATTTACAATTTTAGATATATAATTTTTTTTGAAAAACCTGCCGATCGAGTTCCGCGGGCTGTTTAAATCTGCCGATTGACTTCCTCAGAAACCCGTGAACCAGCAAAGATCCGCAAATGATTTTTCTCATTAATATTTCTTGAAAACCCACGATGAAGTGAAGCCGCAGTAGGTGAAGGGCTGTATAGCGAGGGACTACTATATATTTTTACAATCCGACCAATCAGGAGTTTACAGTGCGGGTGTCCCTCTGACCGTCCTGCCAATCAGCTTAAAGCTCTGTTGGGAGAATTGGCACGAGACCTATGGTTGGGGATCACTACAACATAAGGAACTGTGTTAAGGGGTCGCAGCATTAGAAAGGTTGAGAACCACTGAACTTGAGCATACAAAACATTTGCTAGACCAATTCTTGAATATAGCTCATCTGTTTGGAACCCGCACCGCATTTCAGAAAATAATACAGTTGAGCCAGTACATATTTCACGAGAAGTGTCCTCCACTTCTCTGCTCGCAACATAATCCCTTATGCCACCAGGCTAGAAATTTTGGGCTTAGGGAACTTAGAACTATGCCGCCTGTGGTATGACCTAAGCGTAGCTCATAAAATTATCTGCTACAATTTCCTACCTGCCAACGATTACTTTAGCTTCAACCACAATAACACACAAGCACATAATAGATACAAATTTAAGGTAAAGTGCTCCAAACTCGATGGCAGAAAATATGACTTCAGCAACAGAGTGTCAATGCCTGGAATGAACCACTTGACTCTGTGGTTTCTTCCCCAAACCTCCAAAACTTTAAGCTTAGACTGTCTACTGTCGACCTCACCCCATTCCTAAGAGGTCAATAAGGGGCATGCCTAAGGTCAATAAGGCCCACACATAAGTGCAAATGAGGAGCCCATTTTAATTGGTTTATTCTACTGTCCCTGTCCTAATGTTTGTATCCATTTCATGTATTTTATTTTATTCATGCATTTAAATTCATACCCATTTGATGTATCCATAATTATGTTTATAATTATGTTTATACTTACTTTATACTTATTATGTGTTCAGTTCTGGAGACCACACCTACAAAAAGATATTGATAAAATTGAACGGGTCCAAAGACGGGCTACAAAAATGGTGGAAGGTCTTAAGCATAAAACTATTGATTTGATTTGATTTGATTTGTTTATTTAGATTTGTATGCCGCCCCTCTCCGCAGACTCGGGGCGGCTCACAACAAAGTGAAAAACAATTTACAACAAATCTAAATTTCTACTAAAAACATTTAAAAAACCCCATTTTCTAAACACACATACATACACACATACCATTCATAAATTGTATATGCCTGGGGGAGATGTCTCAGTTCCCCCATGCCTGACGACACAGGTGGGTCTTAAGGAGCTTACAAAAGGCAAGGAGAGTAGGGGCAGTTCTAATCTCCAGGGGGAGTTGGTTCCAGAGGGCCGGGGCTGCCACAGAGAAGGCTCTTCCCCTGGGGCCCGCCAACCGACATTGTTTAGTTGACGGGACCCGGAGAAGGCCCACTCTGTGGGACCTAATCGGTCGCTGGGATTCGTGCGGCAGCAGGCGGTCTCGGAGATATTCTGGTCCAGTGCCATGAAGGGCTTTAAAGGTCATAACCAACACTTTGAATTGTGACCGGAAGTTGATCGGCAAACAATGCAGACTGCGGAGTGTTGGTGAAACATGGGCATACCTAGGGAAGCCCATGACTGCTCTCGCAGCTGCATTCTGCATGATCTGAAGTTTCCGAACACTTTTCAAAGGTAGCCCCATGTAGAGAGCATTACAGTAGTCGAACCTTGAGGTGATGAGAGCATGAGTGACTGTGAGCAGTGAGTCCCGGTCCAGATAGGGTCGCAACTGGTGCACCAGGCGAACCTGGGCAAACGCCCCCCTCGCCACAGCTGAAAGATGGTTCTCTAATGTGAGCTGTGGATCGAGGAGGACGCCCAAGTTGTGGACCCTCTCCGAGGGGGTCAATAATTCTCCCCCCCCACCAGGGTAATGGAAGGACAGATGGAATTGTCCTTCGGAGGACAATTGATTTGATTTGATTTGATTTGAATGCTGCCCCTCTCCGTAGACTCGGGGCGGCATACTTCTCAGGAAAGATTTAACGAACTCAATCTGTATAGTGTGGAGGACAGAAGGGAAAGGGAGGACATGATCGAAACATTTAAATAAGGTTCAGGAGGAAAGTGTTTTTAATAGGAAAGTGAACACAAGAACAAGGGGGCACAATCTGAGGTTAGTTGGGAGAAAGATCAGAAGCAACATGAGAAAATATTATTTTACTAAAAGAGTTGTAGATGTTTGGAACAAACTTCCAGCAGACATGGTCGGTAAATCCACAGTAACTGAATTTAAACATGCCTGGGATAAACATTTATCCATCTTAAGATAAAATACAGGAAATAGTATAAGGGCAGACTAGATGGACCATGTTGTCTTTTTCTGCCGTCAATCTTCTATGTTTCTATGTTTATATCTCTTATCTAACACATGCTTAACAAATAAAATAAATATCTATGAGTGGATGTACACACATAGAGAGAGAGGGAGGGAGAGGGAGAGAGGGAGGGAGAGAGAAACATTGAAATGAGTAGCCCATTTTAATTGGTTTATTCTACTTGAGAAATTATCTTCTGATCAGACACTGACGAGTCTGAATTTGTCTTGATTGGATGAGCAGCATACAGAGTTGGCAGAATTTTATTCACACCCAGCTTATGAAGACATTTATGTGTTATCCCTTATATCATGCAATTAAATACCACAGTTAACCATGAAGTTGTAGAAAAGTATAGCGGGGTCATCATTCCATTTAATGCGACATGGCGTATAAGAGATTTCACACAGACAGAGCAAGGATAATTTTTAAGGGCAGATAATTGAGTCAGAACCATCCAACCCAATTAGTTCCAGTACTGATTTGATATCGTTAGCCCTTGAAGGGCGGTTTGATCACTTGACACTTGGATTATTTTCTTATAAAAGTCTTTATCCTGGATTCAACTGGGAGGGTTCAAAACGTCCTTCTATTTTCTCCTTTTGCAGAAGAGAGATCATCAGGTAAAGACATTGAGCTCGTCAGCTGGAGAACTGATAGTCCAGTTTGAGATCTGAGTGCTATTTAATGGTGAGATCCTGTCACTTATTATTTATTTATTTATTAGAGTTGGAAGGGACTTGTAGGTCATCTAGTCCAACCCCCGACTCAAGCAGGAGACCCTATATCAGTGATGGCAAACCTTTTTTCCCTTGAGTGCCGAAAGTGTGTAGGTACACGCTATCATGTCATCTGACGGGACCCAGGGGAAGAGCCTTCTCTGTGGTGGTCCCGACCCTTTGAAATCAGCTCCCCCCACAGATTAGGACTGCCCCCACCCTACTTGCTTTTCATAAACTCCTTAAAACCCACCTCTGCTGTCAGGCATGGGCGAATTGAGACATCTCCCCCAGGCTTATATAGTTTTATGTATGGTATGCTTGAGTTGTATGTTTTTAAATAATGGAAGGAAAAATAAGAAAGAAAGAAAGAAAGAAAGAAAGAAGGAAGGAAGGAAGGAAGGAAGGAAGGAAGGAAGAGAAAAGGAAAAGGAAAAGAGAAAGATTTGTTTTTCCTTTTTTAAAAAAAAGTTATTTGAGTGATATAGAAAGTAGGCGAGCTAAACTTCAGACTGGAAAACTGAACAACTAACATGTTATTTATTGATTCACTCTGTTTGTATGCCTGCCAATCTTACCAAAGCACCCCAGGTGACTACAAAGATGTAAAAGCACACTACAAATAAACCAAACAACAACATATTGCATATCCCATTAAAGTCACCAGACTTTCACCTACCTAACACCCCACTCTTTAATAACAGATCATCATCCTATATTATGGTGAGGAGATGCAATAACATCAGCAAATAAATAATAATAATGTTTGTCGTGAGGATTCCGTTCAGAAGATGGAATTCATGGTAAACACTGATGCATTGAACTGACTGGTCAGGAAAGAACATTTTAAACAAGACAGGATGAAGCCCATTACTGTATTCCCATTTGGTTAGTTTTGGTGGTTATGACATTAACAATCTGCAACCAGCAATCTAGTTTTCTTAATCATTGGAACTTCATTGTATAAACCAGACATTAAAAATGAAAAAGACCTTACAAAAGAATATCATTAATTAGGAAGAATCACACTTCATCCAGTGATAAAAAGACTCCTGCTGGAATATGTAATACTGCCTACTGTTAGTAAAATTAAAAAAAGAAAACTTGTAGAAGGGGGAACCCAGTGTTTTTCAGTCTTAAAGCAAAAAGCCAATTGTTCATGCAATTAATAATGTCTATATCTATTTCTACTTCTACATCTACCTATATCACTATCTCTCTATCCATTTCTCTCTCTCTCTGTTGTTTGCAATTTCTCAGTTGTGATTCTCCATCTATACTTTTGATTAATATATTACTTCATGTCTATTCTCTTCCATATATGTATTGTGTATTGGACAAATGAATAAATAAATAAATAAAATAAAGCATGGAAAGAGCAGAATAGATTCTGTTTGGTACAGGACTCCCTGGCAAAAATATTTTGCTAGTTATTTAACTATGAATGAATCCCTTTATTCTTGACCATGTTGGTTTAACACTTATTTATTTATAAATTGCTTCTCTCCAATTTTTATACCAGTATGTTACTTAAAAAAAAATATAAGGCAAAGATTTCTATTTCAATATATATTTTAAAATGTATTTTTGAATTAATTTTCCCACCAAATACACAATTGCCAAACTCATTTCCTCTCAAAATGCACAAATATAAAAGAGGAAGTTATTTTTATTTGCATTCTGGAATAGAGCAGCAACCAAACAATTTTGGTTTAAGTGGAACAAGTCAGTAAAGTTGAACTTGGCTAAGAATTTTATGGAAGTGTCAAATCATGAGATTCAATGCATTCAACTGAGCATAAAATTTATTGAATGCTTAAGCTCTCTAAAAGAATCTGAACTACTAAAGGCAAAGTGAAACCAGTGAGAGTTAAGAAAGGAATTCAAGGAAGTTGAGACTTAGATCTCTTGTGTGCATGAAAACAATGATAAAATCCAATTTTTTTTACTACCGTTTGGTGGGCATGATGTGGCTTGGTGGGCATGACAGTGGAAGGTTACTGAAACATCTCCATTCCCACCCCACTCCAGGGGAAGGATATTGCAAAATCTCCATTCCCACCCCACTCCAGGGGAAGGATACTGCAAAACCTCCATTCCCTCCCCACTCCAGGGGAAGGATACTGCAAAATCTTCATTCCCTCCCCAATCCAGGGGAAGGATACTGCAAAATCTCTATTCCCACCCCACTCCAGGGGAAGGATACTGCAAAATCTCTATTCCCACCCCACTCCAGGGGAAGGATACTGCAAAATCTCCATTCCCTCCCAGTCCAGGGGAAGGATACTGCAAAATCTCCATTCCCACCCCCACTCTGGGGCCAGCCAGAGGTGGTATTTCCCATTTCTCTGAACTACTGAAAATTTCCACTACCAGTTCTCCAGAACCTGTAAGAGCCTGCTGTCTTTCACCCCTGCCCGAAAGGACTAACAAAGCATTTGATCCTTCCCTTGGGCTCAGCCTACAGGAACCACAGATAAGAAAGCTAAAAACCCAGTCCAGATGAAAACAATACTAAACCATCTCATAAAGAAAAGATAAGCCTCTGAGCCCTGTATGCATGCATTAGGGGGCAGCCAAGGGATTATGTATGTGTGGGGGAGCAGTGTGCTGGTTTGCATATGTGCATGGAGGGGGGACATTGCTTTATGGATATGGGTACATGTGCACCATTTTGGCACCTGAGCCAAAAGAGGTATTTGCTAGAAACCCTATTAATGTGCTTCCTAAGAAGGGATTGTGGGATTCATTTGTCTATAACCAGGGAAATCTCACCTTTTCCATGTATCAACTACTAACACTTTTTGCTTTGTTAACACTTCAGCAGCCTTCCAAGAATGTGGGATTTATAATAGACTGAATGTAGTGTCAGGGTGTGAAGAATAAGGATCAGCTATTAAGTTTCAAATTAACCTGATTTGTTGCTCAGGTCTATGGACATGAATCTAGTCAACCAACAGTCAGAACTAAATTGGCACCAGATAAGATATAATAGAATTCAAGGGGGCCTGAACTTGGACTGTTTGTGGGAACGTAATAACTGGAGGGTGATTCTTCTCTGGACTCCACCGCAATGTCCTGCCTCTCCTTCTCCTTCCTGTTGGCAAGTATGGTAGCCAAACTTCCAAGGAGTTGATGGCATATTGCACTGTTCTTGGGTAACACTAGGACAATATTTTGTGTCCCATAGATGTTTTTTTAAAGAGATAACTGGACTTCCTTGTTTTTCTTTGGAGCTTCTCACTCAAGAACCTTCTTCAGTTCTGACTGAATGGTGGGGAATGAAATAATGTATCCCATTACCCACCATCCATTCAAAGCTGTAGAAGCTTCTTGGATGAGAAGTGAAAGATCTTCGAAGAAAAACAAGAAAGTTCAGTTGCCTCTTGAAAAAAGCACCTTTGGGACAACCACGACCTGGATAACTAAGAATCTCCATATCATTTTGTGTGTAGGAAATGCCATACCAAAGTGAGACTAACCCACCCCACTTGTTCCAAGAAACAGCCTTCTTCAGATCCCATTGGCCAAAGAATTTCAGTTGGTGGGATCCAGGAGAAGAACTTTGGCTCTGTCCTCTGGAATATTCCCCCACCAGAGGTGAGAACCATTCCCACATTCCTGGCCTTTCGGAAGACCCTAAAAACTTTGGAAGGGCCTAAAAAGTTTTAGGAGGCTCCATATGATTCTTGACAAATGTATATTTTATTTTATGTACGCTGAGAGCATATGTACCAAGACAAATTCCTTGTGTGTCCAATCACACTTGGCCAATAACATTCTATTCTATTCTATTCTATTTACTTGGCCTAGGGCCCTGGAAGAGGCCTTCTACAATGGTGGTGACTGACAGGGTAGAGAAGTTTTTTAGCACTTCTAAACTTTTTTATCATCTCGTAAGCTGCCCAGAGTCACCATATTAGTGAGATTGGCAGCATAGAAATTTAATAAGTAAAATAAAATAAATACAATTCTTCTCAGAGATAGTATTGGCACGCTGAATTATCTTTCTTTCAACAGGTACCTTTCCTGATGGAATGCTTCAAGCTTAGAATCAAGGTCAATAAACACGAACAGAAAAATACATTATGAATTTATGACCTTAGCTGCCCACCCCATTAGTTCAAAATCTTAAAGTTCAAAGTATAGAAGATGACTGTGGGGAGAGAAATGCTTTTACTGAATGAGATAAGGCAGTTCCACAGTCAATAATTTCCCACGGAAATTATTCCCAGGGTTCTTTGAATGTGCAATGCACTCGGTTGTGGGGGGGTGTTAGGTGAGAAAACTTAAAAATTAATGAGAAATAAATTCTGTTATCTTTGGGACGATACATATTTGGGGAAGCTTGAAAGATATTGGGACACAGCTTCCAAATGAGGCAGATACAGAGAATATGAAGCAGGTACGACATTTCTGGCATGAAAATGACATAGATAATTCCAAAAGTTTTTGGACAATCATTTGAAAATACAACTTTACACATTAAATGAACAAATTTAATAGTTGGAAAATAGAAGAGCCTGAGAAATAGCATTAAATAAACCCAAGAAACATCATATTTTCCAAGATTGCATGGAGTTTTCCAGTTGGCCAAGTAGGGTGATTAGGTCAATACTCTTATGTAAAAAAAAATAAAAAACAGACTCATAGACTTTTAGAGTCTGATGTAGGATCAGAATGCAGCTGCCAGAGCTATCATGGGCTTTCCTAAATATGCCCATGTTACTCCAACACTCCGCAGTCTGCATTGGTTGCCGATCGGTTTCCGGTCACAATTCAAAGTGTTGGTTATGACCTATAAAGCCCTTCATGGCATCGGACCAGAATATCTCCGGGACCGTCTTCTGCCGCACGAATCCCAGCAACCAGTTAGGTCCCACAGAGTTGGCCTTCTCCGGGTCCCGTTGACTAAACAATGTCGTTAGGCGGGACCCAGGGGAAGAGCCTTCTCTGTGGCGGCCCCGACCCTATGGAACCAACTCTCCCCAGATATCAGCCCCCACCCTCCTTGCCTTTCGTAAACCCACCTCTGTCGTCAGGCATGGGGGAATTGAAATATCCCTTCCCCTAGGCTTATAAAATTTATGTATGGTATGACTGTATGTATGACTGATCTCTTAAATCAGGTTTTTTAGATTTTTTAATGTTAGATTTGTTTACGTTGTCTTTTTACTGTTGTTAGCCGCCCTGAGTCTGCAGAGAGGAGCGGCATACAAATCTAATAAATAAATAAATAAATTTTAGCTTAGAATTGTAAGAGGTTGAGCCCAATGGAGGGATCAAATATATAATCAGTCATGTGTACATTTGTGCCATAAAAGATCGAAATACAGCCCACCTTGAACTCCTTTGACCTATCACCAATATGCTTTGACCGCTAGTAGTTCAGATTCTTACAGAGAAGTGAGGGCGAACATTTTTTGGTTCGTGTGTACAGTGGTACCTCTACTTACGAACTTAATTCATTCTGTGACCAGGTTCTTAAGTAGAAAAGTTTGTAAGAAGAAGCATTTTTTCCCATAGGAATCAGTGTAAAAGTAAATAATACGTGCGATTGGAGAAACTACAGGGAGGGTGGAGGACCTGTTTCCTCCCAGGAGATTCCTGGAGAGGCCCCATGGAGGCTTCTCCCCGCCTTTTCCGGCCCTGTTTCCTCCCAGGAGATTCCTGGAGAGGCCCCATGGAGGCTTCTCCCCGCCTTTTCCGGCCCTGTTTCCTCCCAGGAGATTCCTGGAGAGGCCCCACAGAGGCTTTTCCCTGCCTTTTCCAGTCCTGTTTCCTCCCAGGAAATTCCTAGAGAGGCCCCACAGAGGCTTCTCCCCGCCTTTTCCTGCTCTGTTTTCTCCCAGGAGATTCCTAGAGAGGCCCCACAGAGGCTTCTCCCCACCTTTTCCAGTCCTGTTTCCTCCCAGGAGATTCCTAGAGAGGCCCCACCTTTTCCCCGCCTTTTCCAGTTACAGTTTTGGAGGCGCGAGTTTGTAAGTGGAAAATGGTTCTTGAGAAGAGGCCAAAAACTCTTGAACACCCGGTTCTTGTCAAGAAAAGTTCATAAGTAGAAGCGTTCTTAGGTAGAGGTAACACTGTACATTTCAGGTTCAAAAATAATACATATCCCTGATGTTAGCATTAATGATTCTCCTAGTTTTTTAAAAAAATGAAGTCTAATGGACAGGCCGAAAGGTACATTTGATTTAATGGATTCTACATTTAACTTTAAATTAAAATTAAAATTCTCATCACTTCTCTAAGGCTGAACCGAGTTTGAAATGACAGGCAGGAAAATTGTAGAGAAACACCCAGTTATTTGAATAACGTAATTAGACTCCTGATTCCTCTGCACTCAGTTTATTAGTGCAATCAGAGTCACTTATTCTGGTCTTGCATAAAAATGGTCCCTTCAGATCTATATGCTTTCCCCCATCTAGGTCCAGGTTTTAAAATTTGATTCTCCCCTAAACTATGTTTTGGGATCTAGGCCAAATTGCTATGGCTAACTTGTCGTGGCCTTGCATATGATCTTTAAGCCGCCCCTAGTCACATGATTGTCAAGGCACTCGTACCTGGTCACCTGACCAGCGAGCCACACCCACAAAATAAGCCACGCCCACAGTGTGGCAGTAAAAATTTTGGCAGCCCATCACTGATCATGGCTCAGTCGGAAGAACCTCTCTCAAATGTGGAAGAAGACTAGGAAGAGACATTTCAGAATGCTGCCTGAAGCTACAGCCAGAAGGACTGACCTAGATTGGGAATTTTCTGCAGAATGCTGGTGTATGTATCAAGGGAAACCAAACTTAATGAGGCACAAGAATACTTGACAATGCTGAGTCATATCTGGATCGTTTCATAAATAATCTAAAGGTATAACAAGAAGCATTGGATGGAAACTAATCAAACTACACTACCTAGAACAGAGGTCTCAAACCCAGGCCCCTTTAAGACTTGTGGACTTCAATCCCCAGAATTCCTCAGCCAGCTTTGCTGAGGTGAGGCGTTGAGCTTTGCTGGCTGAGGAATTCTGGGAGTTGAAGTCCACAAGTCTTAAAATGGCCCGGGCTTGAGACCCCGGACTTAGAACTAAGGAGAAATGTCCTGACAGAACAATTAATCAGTGGCACAACTTGACTTCAGAAGTTGTGGATGCTCCAGCATTGGGATTTTTTTAAAAAAAAGACTAGACAACCATTTGTCTGAAATGCTATAGGGCTGTGATGGTGAACCTCTGGCACATATGCCATAGGTGGGTTTCGGAGCCATTTCTGAGGCATCTCCAAGTCTGTGGAGAGGGGCGGCATACAAATCTAATAAATATAAATATAAATATAAATATAAATATAAATATAAATATAAATATAAATATAAATATAAATATAAATATAAATATAAATATAAATATAAATATAAATATAAATATAAATATAAATATAAATATAAATATAAATATAAATATAAATATAAATATAAATAAAAATATAAATAATATAAATAATATAAATAATATAAATAATATAAATAATATAAATAATATAAATAATATAAATAATATAAATAATATAAATATAAATACACGAATCCCAGCGGTCGATAAGGTCCCACAGAGTTGGCCTTCTCCGGGTCCCGTCGACCAAACAATGTTGTTTGGTGGGCCCCAGGGGAAGAGCCTTCTCTGTGGCGGCCCCGGCCCTCTGGAACCAACTCCCCCCAGAGATTAGAACGGCCCCCACCCTCCTTGTCTTTCACAAATTACTTAAGACCCACCTTTGTCGCCAGGCATGGGGGAGTTAAGTTATCCTTTCCCCCTAGGCTACTACAAGTTATGCATGGTATGTTTGTGTGTATGTTTGGTGTTTTTTTTATATATATAATAAGGGTTTTTTAGTTGTTTTTATTAATTGGATTGTTAATGTTGTTTTACCACTGTTGTTAGCCGCCCCGAGTCTGCAGAGAGGGGCGGCATACAAATCCAATAAATATAAATATAAATGTAAATGTAAATGTAAATGTAAATGTAAATGTAAATATAAATATAAATATAAATATAAATATAAATATAAATATAAATATAAATATAAATATAAATATAAATATAAATATAAATATAAATATAAATATAAATATAAATATAAATATAAATATAAATATAAATATAAATATAAATATAAATATAAATATAAATATAAATATAAATATAAATACTGTATAAACATAAATAATATAAATAATATAAATAATATAAATAATATAAATAATATAAATAATATAAATAATATAAATAATATAAATAATATAAATAATATAAATAATATAAATAATATAAATAATATAAATATAAATAATATAAATATAAATAATATAAATATAAATATATATTAAGTCAGCTCCAGCCAGGGTGGGCTGCTGCCCGGATAGGGAGGGGGGTGCAATGGGGTAGCAAAAATGGAGCTCCACCCTAGAACACCCAATTTGCACTGAAAGATGTTGAAAGAAAATGCATGGCGTCCTGCATAAGCCACGCCCACAGTGTGGTAGTAAAAATTTTGCTAGCCATTCACTGGCTCCAGAACACATTTGCGCACTGGCCACCTGATGTTCGGCTTTCCAGAGGGTGGGGGGAGGCTGTTGTCACCCTCCCCAGGCTTCAGGAAAGCCTCTGGAGCCTACGGATGGCAAAAAAATGGACCCTATGGGCCTATAAGAAGCTTGAAAATAAACTTCCGGTTGGGCCGCTGGACCCTTTTTAACCCTCTCCAGACTTCAGGATAGCATGCGCAAGGGAGGGAGGCAGAGCAAGTGGGTGTTATGCATGCATGCACAGGGGTAGGGTATTGCATTATGGGCGTGACCACGCATGTGCATGCTATCCAGTAATGGGCAGCTAAATTTTTTACTGCCACACTGTGGGTGTAGCTTATTTTGAGGGTGTGGCTTGCCGGCCATGTGACCAGGTGGGAGTGGCTTGAACAATCATCATCGTTCAAGTGAACTGTTAAGTCCTCGACTTACAACCTCACCAATGTCTCTCTTTGGGATGACAATTCTGCTGCATGAATTCTGCTGCACGAATCCCAGCGACCAGTTAGGTCCCACAGAGTGGGTCTCCTCCAGGTCCCGTCAACTAAACAATGCTGCTTCGCGGGACCCAGGGGAAGAGCCTTCTCTGTGGCAGCCCCGACCCTCTGGAGCCAACTCTCCCCAGAAATTAGAACTGCCCCCACCCTCCTTGCCTTTTGTAAGCTACTTAAAACCCCCTCTGCCGCCAGGCATGGGGGAATTGAGATACTCTTTCCCCCTAGGCCTTTACAATTTTATGCATGGTAGGTCTGTATGTATGTTTGGTTTTTATATTACAGTGGGTTTTTAATCGTCTTTAGTATTGGATTATTATTGTACACTGTCTTGTTATTGCTGTTAGCCGCCCCGAGTCCCTGGAGAGGGGCGGCATACAAATCCAATAAATAAATAAATAAATATAAATAAATATAAATAAATATAAATAAATATAAATAAATTAAAAAATTAAAAAATTAAAAAATTAAAAAATTAAAAAATTAAAAAATTAAAAAATTAAAAAATTAATAAATTAATAAATTAATAAATTAATAAATTAATAAATTAATAAATTAATAAATTAATAAATTAATAAATTAATAAATTAATAAATTAATAAATTAATAAATTAATAAATTAATAAATTAATAAATTAATAAATTAATAAATTAATAAATTAATAAATAAATTTGCTTCGTGTTTCTCGTGCTCTCCTTCCTGGGTTGCCCCTTGCCTCAGGCTGGGTAGCTAGGCGAATGGGTGCCAATCAGTTGTTGAGAAAAGGGGGGGGGGAATGTAACTCCGGCCGGTGCTGGTCTCCCTGCCGCTTTCCGAGGAAGAGGAAGAGGATGGGAGGGGGGGATAGTCAGCTGGAGCTGGGCACACAGCTTCATTTCCGCCGGTGGAACTGTGTTCCACCTCGTCCTGCCTGCTGCCCACCCCTGATGCTATCTCATGCGTTCATGCCCTTTTGGCACCTGAGCAAAAAAAGGTTCACTGCTATAGGCTTTCCTGCTAAAGCACAGGGGTGGACTAGAAGATCTCCAAGGTCCCTTCCAACTCTATTATTCTGTTAATTTACCCAAGGAAGCCAGATCTGATCAACTGTATAGCGCTGAAATCAGGGGTTGCTAGAGTAGAGAATAACCTGAACTCGCTAGTTGCAGGAACAATACCAATCCATGAAAACCTGCAAACATCCTTATCCTAGTTCTCCTAATTGCCAGAACTTTCCTTGATATTTGATCCAGATATGTTTGTTTGTTTGTTTGTTTGTTTGTTTGTTTGTTTGTTTATTTATTTATTTATTTATTTATTTATTTATTTATTTATTTATTTATTTATTTATTTATTTATTTATTTATTTATTTATTTATTTATTTATTTATTTATTTATTTATTTATTTATTTATTTATTTATTTGTTTGTTTGTTTGTTTGTTTGTTTGTTTATTTATTTATTTATTTATTTATTTATTTATTTATTTATTTATTTATTTATTTATTTATTAGATTTGTATGCCGCCCCTCTCCGAAGACTCGGGGCGGCTCACAACACGTGGAAACAAATCATAAATAATCTAACAAATTTAAAATGAAAAGATTTAAAAGACCCCATATACTAACAGACATACACACAAGCATACCATATATAAATTAAACATGCCCAGGGGAAGATGTTTCAGTTCCCCCATGCCTGACGGCAAAGGTGGGTTTTAAGGAGTTTACGGAAGGCAGGAAGAGTAGGGGCAGTTCTAATCTCCGGGGGGAGTTGGTTCCAGAGGGCCGGTGCCGCCACAGAGAAGGCTCTTCCCCTGGGGCCCGCCAACCGACATTGTTTAGTTGACGGGACCCGGAGAAGGCCCACTCTGTGGGACCTTATCGGTCGCTGGGATTGCTTTTTGAGATGCTATCGGCCCAGTTCAGTCTGCCTATGTATCTAGGAAACTGGATATGAATATGGAAAGCTGAAATAAGCTTAGTTAAATCAGTACAGAGATACACACACACAATTATGAAAATAAGAAATTTAAAGCAATTATATTTTTAATCAATATAATCAGTGGATTTCCCCCAAACTGCAGGGTTTTTTTTAGTAAAATCATCAAAATCAGTTGTTCCTTCATAACATCTGCAAACATTTGTTTCGTCTACATCTCATTAAAACATTTCTTCCAATGTTCTAAGGAGACAAAATATTGTCTCCTTAGAACATTGGAAGAAATGTTTTAATGAGATGTAGACGAAACAAATGTTTGCAGGTGTTATGAAGGAACAACTGATTTTGTCTTATCTTTTCTTGAATTGTACGTGTGTA
This sequence comes from Erythrolamprus reginae, assembly GCF_031021105.1. NCBI lineage: Eukaryota > Metazoa > Chordata > Lepidosauria > Squamata > Dipsadidae > Erythrolamprus > Erythrolamprus reginae. The sequence goes on along the minus strand of NC_091953.1, from coordinate 14,649,857 downwards.
TAACAATTACGTTTCTATATAATTTTAATACTTTTATCTTCCACAATGCATCAATAGCAAATTATGTCAATCTCTTTCCAATAATTTTCTTTCCATTATGGCAGTTCTCCCCTGCAATTTTCTGCCACATTCTTGGTCTGAAACCAGACCAAGAAGTTTCTGACTTTATGAGGTCTGAAACCAGACTTTATTTAACCTGAATTATGAAGAAATCCCAAGATGAACTCCTTTTGATCTTCTAAAAAATAATCACTAAGAATGGTATTCAGCATTTTCATACGAGTCCAAAGTTTAAATTAAAACCTGAATATGATAAAGCTATGGGGAATTATTCCTTTCCTTTTGAAATGTAACTAAGAATATTGTTGCTAAAAATATAGATTTACCCACTATTCACGCTTTTAAAAATTGTCTTTCTTATATAATCTGTCATCTATATTGGTAAAATAATCTTAAGAAATAATGTATATTAAAAGCAAAATGCAAAAGAAAAAGAAAAGAAATCCACCCCACTGTATTTCTTAAGATTTTTTTTTCTTTTCATAAAAGAATCTTTCCTTATCTGGTCTCATGCTGATTTATTTATTTATTTTTATTTCATCCAGCATGTATTACTGATAGATAACAGATATAAGCATAGATATGATTATGAATACATGAAATGGATATGAATAAAAGGGAATATTTGGACAGGGATGGTAGGTACGGTGGTTCACTTATGCATGCTACTTAAAGACCATCTTAGGAACGGGGTGAGGTCAACAGTAGACAGACTAAGGTTAAAGTTTGGGGGTTTGGGGAAGAAACCACAAATATAATGGATATGAGGTTAGATAATGTTAGTACTATGCACATAACTGGTTGGGTTTGGTAATATATAAACAAATATATAAACAAATTAACAATGTATGCTTTGAAGAGTGTTATGAAACTTCAGATCGTGCAGAATGTGGCTGCGAAAGCAATCATGGGCTTCTCTAAATATGCCCATGTCTCGTCAAGACTCCGCAGCCTGCACTGGCTGCTGATCAGTTTCCGGTCACAATTCAAAGTGTTGGTTATGACCTATAAAGCCCTACATGGCATCGGACCAAAATACCTTTGGGACCGCCTTCTACCGCACAAATCCCAGCCACCAAGTAGACCCCACAGAGTTCGCCTTCTCTGGGTTCCATCGACAAAACAATGTTGTCTGGCGGGACCCAGGGGAAGAGCCTTCTCTGTGGTGGCCCCGGCCCTCTAGAATCAACTCCCCCTGGAGATTAGGACTGCCCCCACCTTCCTTGTCTTTCGTAAACTCCTGAAAACCCACCTATGTCGCCAGGAATGGGGAAATTGATATACCCCTCGGCTGTTCTGTTTTATGTATGATTTGTTTGGGCTGTATTATTGTTTTTAATAAGAATTTATTTTTTTAAAAAAATATTGGATTTGTATTGTTTGTTGTGAGCTGCTCCGAGTCCTCCGAGAGGGGCGGCATACAAATCTAATAAATTATTATTATTATTATTATTATTAGTAGTAGTAGTAGTAGTAGTAGTAGTAGTACTAGTAGTAATATCCTCCTTAGTTCTAAGTTGCTTCTCTTCTTGATTAGTTACCACCCATTGCTTCTTCTTCTGCCCTTACGTGCTATGGAGAATAGATTGACTCCTTCTTTCTGCCAGCCCATCAGATATTGAATTCTGCTATCATGTCTCCCCTGGTCCTTCTTTTCATTAAGCCCGACATACCCAATTCCTGCAACAGTTCTTCACATGTTTTAGCCTCTCAATCCCTTAATCATCATTGAAAAGCTTTTTAAAAATCTAGTTTACCAAAACCAGAAAAAAAAATACTAGTATGCAAATAATAAAACTTAATGAGAGAAATTAGAAGTATTTAAAAGGTTACCAAAACATGTATCAGAGTGATTCTTTAAAATATTTAAGCCAACTTTCGCCACAACTCTGAAAACAAATTAGCCAATGTAATTATTTTGACATTTATGGAATGCAGCTCTAACTAGCTAAATTAGTTAAGAGTTTTACATAGCAAAATCAAAACTAATTAAAATTTCTGAATGGCCTTTTGTAGACCAGAATAAGCTATGCTGACAAATTAGTCTGGTGTGCAGCAACAACGAAGGCATTTTTCACTCAAACCAAACGTGTACAAGTCTGCAGCCTGATTTGTTGGATTGTGTATTTATTCACTTATTTTAAATAGTGTAGGAGAGCTGCTCTTGAAAGTCTGATTAGAAGGTCTGTGGAGGTTTAATTTTGGAGTTTGGAGGAGGGGGGAAGGCAATGTCAAAAGAAAAAAAATAAAGTCTCCCATTTTGTCATAATTTTCCTTTGCTGGTGCACCAGGTTGCTGATAAAAGCAGAAACAAGTGGGCAGTAATCAATACATTTCAAGAGTACAAGAAAAATGGCTGTTTACAGATTTAAAAGGGAGCAAAAGCCCTCCCATTGGACCTACAAAGACGCTGTACAAGACAAACACAAACTCCTAACATCTATTCAATGACAACCAATAACTGGTGACTCAGGCAATAGTTTAGTTGTGTTCCGCTGTATATCACCCGCTTTAGGATATAAGCAGATTCTCCATTGCAGACACCGATTAGGAGAATGAAAACCTGAAGATTCATTGCAAGTAATATTTTTTTTCTAAATGTGTTTGATCAGTTTTTGTGTTTTCACTGTACAATATTTTGCTTGTTTGTTTGTTTGATCAGATTTCTATGGTGTTCTGTCTGGGTCACTCCGGAAGCCAATACCAACCCAAAAAGAGAAGCCAGACACACCGGTAAAAGGCAAAGGCAGTTTATAAAATTCAAGAAAAACACAGGTAACAGAAAATGTCCTTACAAACAGGAAAATGCTGTATCTTCAGATATATCCACGAAGGCAAAAGTCCATGCAGCAATACAGGATTCTTGCTGCCAAGATGAGGCTGTAGATAGCAGACCTACACCTCCCACGTGTCTTCCAAACTGCTGGGCCACAAGCCAGGAACAGAGATGTTGAGAACAAAGCAGGACACCGTAACTCCAACTGATAACACTCCACATGGCTTCAAGGGCTTGCCTGCCTTTTAAACCCTGCTAAGGAGGACCACACCCAAGCCCAGCTGTTCCTAATTCAGTGCTGATAATACTTCTTTAATTGCTCCTTTCTTTGATCTGACCGTCTCTGTCACATGTCAATGACGGCTTGTGCGTCATCACCTAATGACTCCAAGCTACTGGCTGGGGAGAGCCCCCCCCCCGGGCTCTCATGCTGTTCTCCTTCATCCCATTCCTGACTTTCCTCTCCCCCGTCCGACTGTTCAGCCCCCTCCTCTTCGCTGTCATCCTCCTCCAGGCATGGAGGCAGCAGAGACACAGCGGGTTCCTGAGCAGCCGCAGGCTGAACCACAACATATGGCACCCTTCTTCTGGGAGGAGCTATTAACAATAGCAATAGCACTTAGACTTATATAATGCTTCACGGTGCTTTTACAGCCCTTTAGCAGCAGTTTACAGGGTCAGCCTATTGCCCCCAACAATCTGGATCCTCATTTTACCCACCTTGACCTTGAGCCTGGTGAGATTTGAACTGCCAAATTGCAGGCAGTCAGCAGTCAGCAGAAGTAGCCTGCATTACTGCACTCTAACCACTATGCCACCACAGCTCATTTAGTTTATTCAGCGAGAGTTAAAACAGAAACCAGCATGCTTAAAAGGGAAAAAAACCCAACACAAACAAAACATTAAATAGAAAAAGTGTCTTTAAAAAGAAATGGAAAAAAGAGACTAATATTTAGACACACAATATTCAATGATGATGAATATAAAAGTTTCTCACCTCATCCCAGGCCAAAAGAATTTTAAACTACTAAACTACAAAACCGGTTTACAAATTATTAGTCTGTCATCTAGATACTTTATTAATAACAAAATAGTTAAGAGGTTAAAAAATTCCACAATAGTAAACATATTACATAAAAGTATGAAAGTAATAAGAATTATTATTAACAATAAAAAAAGACAAAATTGAAATTCCATAAACCTTTGTTTACAAATTGTTATGGTAGTCAGCTTGTAGAAAATTTGGCAAGGTTTCAATCCCAAATGATCTAAATGTGAATCCTAAGTTGTCCCAAATCAAATATCCACATTCTTGAGTTTTCAATTGTGTTTCTTGTGTTCACCAATTGGGATACAGAAGAACCCTGGGATGGCTGAATACATTGCAGAATCCAGCATAGAGCCTAATTCTATTTGCAGTTATACCCAGAATTTCTCTGTTTACTATGTAAACACTCTAAGCATGAAAGAACAGTGAGTTTTAGAAGAAACTTCTTTCCAATGAAGCCACTTGTCAACATCTTATGAAGTTCCTTAATCTACCACCAGGGAGATGACATGAAAGTACCTTCCTTAGGTACCAAGGAAATGATTTATTAAAATCCAGGCAGAGTATAAACGCCAAGAAAAAAATTGAAGGGAGCCACACACACACACACACAAAAAAGAAAAGACAACGTCAAAGATAAACAAGGAAGAAGCATCCAAAGTGAGTCAGCTAAGACTGAAAAACATCTGGAAATGAAAATGCTTTATCTTGTTTGTGGAATTGCAGCAGGGTAGAAGCTGTTCGTACTTTTGAAGAAAGAAAATTCCATAGAAGAATATCCCAAGATCATAAAAACAAGAAATTTAAAGCAATAATATTCTTAATCAATATAATCAGTGGATTTCCCCCCAATGTATGACTAAAACTGCAGATTATTATTTTTTTAGTAAAATCATCAAAATCAGTTGTTCCTTCATAACACCTGCAAACATTTGTTTCGTCTCCATCTCTTTCTTCCAATGTTCTAAGGAGACAATCTTTTATCTTATCTTTTCTTGAATTGTATGTGTGTATAATAATTACGTTTCTATATGATTTTAATACTTTTATCTTCCACAAAGCATAATCAATAGCAAATGATGTCAATCTTTTTCCAATAATTTTATTTCCATTATGGCAGTTCTCCCCTGCAATTTTCTGCTATGTTCTCTAGGTTTCATGAGATTTGAAACCAGATTTTATTTAACCTGAATTATGACGAAATCCCAAGATGTAACTCCTTTTGATCTTTTGAATTGCAGCAGGGTAGAAGCTGTTTGTACTTTTGAAGGAAGAAAATTCCATAGGAAAAAAATCCCATAAGGCTGCTGACTATTACAAAGAGGCTTAATATGTCCTCTATCCCCCATTGATCTGATCAGATGATGGAATTTTCAACATACTCTTATTTCAGTGATGGGTTCTAAATTAGATCGCCACCGGTTCACACATGTGCTTCTCTGCAAGTACAGAAGTTTTTGCGCATGCACAGAACCGTCCCGGGCAGACGGGCGGAGCCTCCCACCGCCGCCACTACTGGTTCTAAGAACCAATCCAAACTGGGAACAACCCACCACTGTCCTTTATGAGGAACGGAGTAGAGAGGGAGGTAGAATTATGTTAAGGTGCAATGTACAAGTGTAAGAGAGTTTTTAAACCAATTTTCAATGTATAAAAAGAATTGTAAGTAAGAATACTGCAGATTCAGATGGTCAGATAAAAGGAGCAAAGAAATAATTCATGGCAATTTCAAATGTGTGAACTTACAGGCAGATCTTAATTAAGGACTGATTGCTTAACAACCATTGAAAGTTCTGCCCAAAAGCTATTACAAGCTGTTTTCAGACTTATAAGTAACACACACACACATGCATGTGTGTCATACGATTGCATTTTGGACATTTGGCAACCAGCTGAGCTTAACCATACTTTGCAGCATCTCAAAATCACATGGCTAAAATTTATGAATTTAAATACCCTTCTGATATTTACTTCATTTATTTCTGGAAAAAAATAAAACACCCATTGAGAAAAATGGACTTGCTTAACAACCGTGTCATTTGATTAACCATCACCACAAAAAATATTGTAAAATTGGGTCCAGTCACATGATGCTTTGACTTATGATTACACAAACTCATGGCTATAATTCTGGAGTCAATTTTGGTCCTATGTTGAGGACTATCTTATCTATTTATTTTATTTATTTATTGGATTTATATGCCAAAGACTCCTAAATATCCTAAATCCAATTTTAAAGTTAAAACTAACTGATCTAAAACTCAGGTTCCTTAAAAATCAATCACTCCCATTTCAAACAATCAAACTTACATTACGTTCATCAGTCAGGGGACTAATATTTAATGTCCCCAGGCCTGTTGGCACAAATGAGTCTTCAAGTTCTTGCGGAAGGTGAGGAGGGGGGGGGGCGCGGTATGAATCTATGGGGGAAGCTGATTCCAGAGCCCCCACAGAGAAGGCTCTTCCCCCAGGCCCCACCAGGCAACATTGTCTAATTGACAGGACCTGAAGAAGGCCAACTCTGTGAGACTGACCGGTCACTGGGGCTTATGTGGCAGGAGATGGTCCCGTAAGTAATCTGGTCCGATGCCATGTAGGGCTTTAGAGGTCAGAACCAACACTTTGAATTGCATTCGGAAACAGCACATGGAGTGCTGGAGGGACATAGGCAAGGGTGGACAGCAGGCAGGAAGGGGTGGAATGCAGTTCCACCGGCGAAAATAAAGATGCGTGTGCAGCTCCAGCTGATCGGCGGCTGTCACTTCCTGGATTACTGGTCTCGGCTCAGCTCTCCTTTTCCCCCTGCTGCTGCTGCGTGTGCGCTCCTTGCTTTTTTCCTCTTTCCTCCTTCCTGGCCTCAGACAAGTTTCCCTCTCTCCTACCTGGCTTCCCTCCAGCCTCACGTGGCCACCTCCCGCCTGAGGTGCAAGCAGAAGGCATGGCTGGAAGTGACGCTGGCAGCATTTATGCTTCTGGCAGCACCCATCGCCTAACTACCCAGCTTGAGGCAGGGAGATGACCCAGGAAGGACAGCATGGGAAACACGAAGCAAATTGTCACCCCAGCGAGCGACACTGGTAAGGTTGTAAGTCGAGGACTTAACAGTTCACTTGAACGATGATGATTGTTCAAGCCACTTTCACCTGGTCAAATGGCCGGCAAGCCACTCCTACCAGTCACATGACTATTAAGCCACACCCACAAAATAAGCCACACCCATAGTGTGGCAATAAAAATTTTGGCTGGACATAGGCGTACCTAGAAAGGCCCATGACTGCTCTTGCGACTGCATTCTGCACAATGTGTAATTTCTGAACGCTCTTCAAAGGTAGCCCCATGTAGAGAGCATTACAGTAGTCAAACCTCGAGGTGATGTATACCAGTCACATGACTATTAAGCCACACCCACAAAATAAGCCACACCGACAATGTGGCACTAAACATTTTGGCAGCCCATTACTGGACGTAGGCGTATCTAGAAAGGCCCATGACTGCTCTTGCAATTGCATTCTGCACAATGTGTAATTTCTGAACGCTCTTCAAAGGTAGCCCCATGTAGAGAGCATTACAGTAGTCGAACCTCGAGGTGATCTATACCAGTCACATGAGTATTAAGCCACATCCACAGTGTGGCAGTAAATATTTTGGCTGCCCATTACTGGACATAGCCCCATGTAGAGAGCATTATAGTAGTCGAACCTCAAGGTGATCTATACCAGTGATGGCAAAGCTTTTTGTCACCAAGTGCCCAAACTGGAAGCCATGCATGCATGTGTGTGCGCTGGAGCACCAGAAACCACAAGACCACCTGGTTGATCCACATGCACACGCCAGCCAGCTGGCCATCTGGTCTTTGGGTTTCTGGTGGCCTGGTATGCGCAAAAACCAGTTATCCAGTGTGCATGCACATGCCAGAAACCAGAAGAGCAGCTGGTGATGTTGTGTGTACCCACAAAGTGGGCTCTATGTGCCACCTCTGGCACGCATGCCATAGGTTCACCATCGTGGATCTATATACAGTAAGAACGGAAGTCATTTTCCTAGAAGACTAAGCCGTTCAGATTGATTGATTGATTGATTGATTGATTGATGTATGTATGTGTTTGTTTGTTTGTTTGTTTGTCTCTCTGTTTGTTTGTTTGTTTGCCGCCCCTCTCCATAGACTCGGGGCGGCTAACACCAGTAATAAAAAACATCATGTAAATCCAATACTAAAAACAACTAAAAAACCCTTACTGTAAAACTAAACATCCATACAAACAAACATACCATGCATAAATTGTAAAGGCCTAGGGGGAAAGGATATCTCAGTTCCCCCATGCCTGATGGCAGAGGTGGGTTTTAAGGAGCTTACGAAAGGCAAGGCGGGTGGGGGCAATTCTAATCTCCGGGGGGAGTTGATTCCAGAGGGCCGGGGCCGCCACAGAGAAGGCTTTTCCCCTGGGCCCCGCCAAGCGACATTGTTTTGTTGACGGGACCCGGAGAAGGCCCACTCTGGGATTCGTGCGGCAGAAGGCGGTCTCGTAGATACCCTGGTCCAGTGCCATGAAGGGCTTTATAGGTGATGACCAACACTTTGAATTGTGACCGGAAACTGATCGGCAACCAATGCAGACTGCGAAGTGTTGGTGTTACATGGGCATTTTTGGGAAAGCCCAGATCGTGTAGAATGCAGCTGCATTCTACACGATCTGAAGTTTCCGAACACTTTTCAAAGGTAGCCCCATGTAGAGAGCATTACAGTAGTCGAGCCTCAAGATGATGAGGGCATGAGTGACATTTAGGAGGAGGGACTGGTGTTTCTTTTGAGCGATAACCATTTTCCAGCATAGAATCCTCTAATCTTTATGACCTTTCTTTAAATTGAACCCCTAACAAGGCCAAAGAATTTGAAATGCTATCAGTATTGAAGATGGACTGAATGGTAGTTATGCTTCAATCACGTTATTATTGGAAGAACATCAATTTCATTTGCTGGGTTTGTAATGTTAGCGAGAACAATTTCTTATTTGGGGTAGGTCTTTAAGAACAAATATAATTTAAAACAATAAGACATATCTGGGGAATGTGATAAATGTGCTGAATATTTTATCTGTTAATTTATTTCCCAGATATGTAAAGGCCAACAAACCATAAAATGCCTCAAGGCAGATATGTTAAAACAATGAGTAAATAGTCACTGAGGAACTAAAATAGCAAGCAATTGCCCAGGGCCTACAAAGAATTAAAACAGCAATAGCATACTAGTAGGTTCACAAAAATCCATGCTCCAGAATTCTCTGGAAAAGCTGCATCTCTATGATTCTCCTGAAGATGGCAGGTCTGAGCAATGCAGACCTCAAGAGTCAACAGACTCAAACTCAACCCTGATAAGACGGAGTGGCTGTGGGTTTTGCCTCCCAAGGACAATTCCATCTGTCCGTCCATCACCCTGGGGGGTGGAATTATTGACCCCCTCAGAGAGGGTTCGCAACTTGGGCGTCCTCCTCGATCCACAGCTAACATTAGAAAACCATCTTTCAGCTGTGGCGAGGGGGACGTTTGTCCAGGTTCACCTGGTGCACCAGTTGCGGCCCTATTTGGATCAGGAGTCACAGCTCACAGTCACTCATGCCTTCATCACCTCGAGGTTCGACTACTGTAACACTCTCTACATGGGGCTACCTTTGAAGAGTGTTCGGAAACTTCAGATTGTGCAAAATGCAGCTGTGAGAGCAATCATGGGCTTCCCTAGGTATGCCCATGTTACACTAACACTCCGCAGTCTGATTTTATGACTTTCTTGCGATGGTCACTAATAGAATCATAGAATCATAGAGTTGGAAGGGACCTCCAGGGTCATCGGGTCCAACCCCCTGCTCAATGCAGGATTCATTAAACCATCCCAGAAAGATGACTGTCCAGTCTCTCCAGTGAAGGTGAGCCCACCACCTCCTGGGGCAAATGGTTCCACTGGTTTATCACCCTTACTGTTGGAAAGTTTTTTCTGATATCTAATCGAAATCTACTCCCTTGCAGTTTCATTCCATTGTTTCCAGTCCTTCCATGTGCTAATGAAAACAATGCTGATCCCTCTGCTCTGTGACAGCCCTTCAGATACTTGTAGACAGCTATCAAGTCTCCTCTCAGTCTTCAAACACTCAATCAAACACTCTGGAAAAGACTTTCCCCCCCAAATACCAGAACTAGATCCAAATTAAAAGATAGCCATTCCCCATTTCATCTTGTTGATAACATAATACTGTCCCATCCTCTTCCTGGGAAATATATTATTTTATAGTCATAGTTCCTGGCTTCCAGTGCTGATACACTATGCAATTTTCACCTATTTGGAAGAAAAGATGCGGCGAAGAAAAAGACCTGTGGTAATTTTATGAAAGCGAGTGGGAGGGAATGGTACAGTTTACCCTTGAAGGCTTAGCCCACAGGTGGTTCTTAACCTTTCAACACACACCTTGTGCAAAGTTTAGCCTGTTCCCAATTTAATGCGAACCTGCTATGATGCAGTATTAAGAAGAGTAAATAATAACCAACTTGAGGTCCAGAAGGCCAGATCATAGTTCTTTTACATCTAAGCTATTCTTAGATGCATTCCAGTCCAACTTATTATTATTAATATTTGCAGTAGCCAGAATTGTACACAGTTTTCTTTAAGCATCTCCTTGTTTATTGCCAAAGGAAAGAGGCTTCTTCAGTCAACTTTTCAAAGAGATTAAACCAGTCATTCAAGAAATGGCATATAAGTCAATTAAATTAAATTAAGTTAAATTAAATTAAATTAAATTAAATTAAATTAAATTAAATTAAATTAAGTTAAGTTAAGTTAAGTTAAGTTAAGTTAAGTTAAGTTAAGTTAAATTAAATTAAATTAAATTGAATTAAATCAAATTAAATCTGTATATTTTTCATGGAAAAGAGAATGGCATTCATATATTTAAAATAATATATTATATAATTATATATTTAAATTTCCTACCACTCTGTAAGTCCTGGTGGTTTCCCACCCAAATATTAGAAAGATATAATCCTGTTTAGTTTTTAGGTTCAACCACATTTGGCTATGTATTGCCACCTGCAATGAGTCAAAAGATATTTACAGACAACTCACATTTATTTGTTTGTTTGTTTGTTTGTTTGTTTGTTTGTTTATTTATTTATTTATTTATTAGATTTGTATGCCGCCCCCCTCCGCGGACACATCCTGGATACAAACTGTTTCAACTCCTACCCTCAAAACAATTCTATAGAGCAATGCACATCAGAAAAACTAGACACAAGAAGTTTTTTCCCAAACCCCATCATTCTACCAAACAAATAATTCCCTCAACACTGTCAAACTATTTATTAAATCTGCACTACTATTAATCTTCTCATTGTACCCATCACCCATCTCCTCGCACAAATGACTGTATGACTGTAACTTTGTTGCTTGTATCTTTACAATTTATATTGACTTGTTCCTAATATGATTTGATTATTTAAGTGTTGTATCTTATGATTCTTGACAAACTTATCTTTTCTTTTATGTATACTGAAAGTTTATGCACCAAGACAAATTCCTTCTGTGTCCAATCACACTTTGGTCAATAAAAGTCTATTCTATTCTATTCTATCCTATCCTATCCTATTCAAAGAGCACCTGCCTTCAGAAGTTTAACTGTATGGAAATACGGCAACATTGGGAAAGAAGAAGGCAAAGATAAAAGCTTAAATATAAGCAAAGATTACATGAGCTTTGATTGTGCTATAATACCTAAGGGCTAAGAGATTAATTCAAATCTTTAATGAGGTCTACAGTGCGTGTTAAAAGTTTTGGTAGGAGTTCCAGAGAGAAAGAGAGGGAGAGACCACATAAATCGAGTTAATCTACTCTTAAACCTGCCATATTATGAAAGTATTGTTGGCAAAGAGGTATGTTCCATACGAGGTGCCCCCCAGCTATGTGGAAATTAATTCCCAGAATTCCCTAGCCTGTGAAATCATTAATAAGAATCCTGGGAATTAAACTTCACAGAGTTAGAGGTTGATCAATTTGAAGAAAGCTGCTGTAGAGGATAAGACTTTCCGAACAAATCAGGAATGACTTTTATGCTTAGGCCATTATAATTATCAGACTTTCAGAGGGTGATAATAATAGAACTTGATGAAAAAGCACTTTTAAAAAATCAGCTACTATCCCTTGTGTTTTACACGCTTCCTAGTAAAACAGTGGTCCTTATTTATGAGAAAGAAGGAGCTCCTCTGTTTCTGAAGTTGCTTCCTGGTGTTGCCACACAACTGATCACATCAATGTGGCCACTGGTGCTCAGGGAAAGAAAATGGTTGCATAACCACCGTGCATTAAGAAAATTGTGGAACGAGCAAATGCTCAGATATTGTTGGTTTTTTTAAAAGACAGCTTTGTCAGAATATTTTCAAAAACTGTTACAAATCAAAAAAATATTTGGTTCTAAGAATTTGAAAGAGTTCAGTGGAGTCTAATTCTGTGCTTCTGATTTTTATGAAACGATAGGAAAGGCTAGAAAAAGTTTAGAAATGAGAAATGTGAAAACGATTGCAAGAATATACAGTGGTACCTCATCTTACGAACCCCTCTTCTAACGAACTTTTCAAGATACGAACCCGGTGTTTAAGATTTTTTTGCCTCTTCTTCCGAACTATTTTCACCTTACGAACCCAAGCAGCTGCTGCTGGGATGAAGGGGTTTCTTTTTTTCCCCTTTTTTGAAGAAAGAAAAGGGAGGGGCAGCTTGGAGGAGTAAAGATTTTGCATGCTTGCAAAGGCACTGAAAGGGTGTCTTTTGAAGAAAGAAAAGGGAGGGGCAGCTTGAAGGAGTAAAGATTTTGCATGCTTGCAAAGGCACTGAAAGGGTGTCTTTTGAAGAAAGAAAAGGGAGGGGCAGCTTGGCGGAGTAAAGATTTTGCATGCTTGCAAAGGCACTGAAAGGGTGTCTTTTGAAGAAAGAAAAGGGAGGGGCGCCCCCCTTGCCTTTCTTCCTTCCCACTCACCCTTTAGCCTAGCCTTGCTTCTTCCACCCGCCCCCTTTAGCTGCTCCTCCCTGCCTTCTGTTCGCCTCCCTTCTAAAGTTTGGGATTTTCGTGAAGGATTTGCACGCATTATTTGCTTTTACATTGATTCCTATGTGAAACATTGTTTCATCTTACGAACTTTTCACCTTACGAACCTCCTCCTGGAACCAATTAAGTTCGTATGATGAGGTACCACTGTATAGGCAAACAGGAATCTGTCCAGGGTCCTGAAACCTTACAAACGGGAAACTTATTTGATGCTCCAAACCATGCAAAACAACATTTGTTAAAATGACCATAGACAAGAGCAGAAAACAACACCTAGATGAACCTGGCATTTTATATTCAAATATTCATGACTTCCTCAATAGAAGATAATATATAGCTCAGGATTGAACTGTGGAGTGTTTTTAATTCTCTGAGCTTGGTTGTTTCCTTGAAAACAATTTGTTATTCAACCAGGTGACATCATAAATTTCAATAGCTTGCAGATAATCCCATGTTCACTTGCCCTGGTGATGTTACCTAGTTGGGTGATGAAACGTCTTCAAACAAACCATCAAGCTCACAAGAACTCCACCGTTTATAGATCTGTTACTCATAATATAGTTAAATTTTGCTGCATCATATAGAAAATGAACAACTGACTGATATGTCCTGTTGATTCTGCAAAGTATTGTCTATCTATCTATCAAAGCATCAAATTGAGTTTTACCAATACTATGTGTTCTGTCGAGCTCTCTGGCAGAATCCTCCCGAAAATTCAGATACAAATTTCAGACACACACACATTTGAAAATTCAAATCAATGTTCTTTATAATGAAAATTCACTTAAACTAAGCCCTCTTTTGGTATAGCAAAGAGCACTTGTCTCCAAACAAACTGGTAATTGGTACAAGTCCCTTATCAGTTCTGAAATACTTAGCTTGCAGTTGTGAGGCAATTCACAGTCCTTCTTCTTTCACAAAGTGAAACACCCTTTGCTCTGCTTTAGTTTCAAAGTGGGGGAAAAACAACACACCAAGGTCGAAGTCAGCAAGGCAGGCACGAAACACAATGATCAGATAATCCTCCACAATGGCCAAACCCACACGCTGCTCTTTATAGCAGCCTCACTAAGTACCACAGCCGCACCCAACCACAGGTGGCCTCATTTTCTTTGATAATAATCTCTCAATTGTTGCTGCCTATGCATCGCTCTCCGCATGCGTGGTTGTATCATTAACTTTTGTTCTGAATCCGAGGAGGAGAGAGATAATTGATCTCCTTCTGAGCTGTCTGCCACACTCTTCTTCTCCCTGTCACTCATGTCTTCTTCGTCAGAGGAGCCTTCATCAACAGATTCCACCGGGAGCAAAACAGGCCTGCGGCATGTGGATGTCTCCCCCACATCCACAGTCCTTGGGGCAGGAGCTGGGCCAGAGCTAACCACAACAACTATGTATTGGTCTTTAAGTACCATAAAGAAATTTGATTTGATTTTTAACACTTGCACTACAACTTTTGAGAAGTGGTAGCCTTAGTTCTCCTAAAAGAAACCAGGTTGGATATGGCTTAGCTAAATTAATTTCACTTTCTATTTTATCATAAAGTGACATATTTTGAATAGAAATAAAACAAGGTATGGATACATAAACGTTTTGCATGATTTCCCATTGGCAAACTGATTCAGGTCTCTCAACTACCATGAATTTATGTTTAAATAGTGTTGTAGTTAGCTCTGGCCTAGCTCCTGCCCCAAGGACTGTGGATGTGGGGGAGACATCCACATGCTGCAGGCCTATTTTGCTCCCGATGAAATCTGCTGATGAAGGCTCCTCTGACCAAGAAGACATGAGTGACAGGGAGGAGGAGAGTGTGGCAGACAGCTCAGAAGGAGATCAATTATCTCTCTCCTCCTTGGATTCAGAACAAGAGTTAATGATACAGCCACGCATGCGGAGAGTGATGCATAGGCAGCAACAACTGAGAGATTATTATCAAAGAAAATGAGGCCGCCTGTGGTTGGGTGGGGCTGTGGTAATTAGTGAGGCTGCTATAAATAGCAGCCTGTGGGTTTGGCCATTGTGGAGGATTATCTGATCATTGTGTTTTGTGCCTGCTTTGCTGACTTTGACCTTTGTGTGCTGATTTTTCCCCGCTTTGAAACTAAACTAGAGCAAAGTGTGTTTCACTTTGTGAAAAAAGGACTGTGAATTGCCTCACAGCTGCAAGCTAAGTATCACAGAACTGATAAGGGACTTGTACAAATTACCAGTTTGTTTGGAGACGAGTGCTATACAAAAAGAGGGCTTCGTTTAAGTGAATTTTCATTATAAAGAACATTGTTTTGAATTTTCAAACGTGTGTGTGTGTGTCTGAAATTGTATCTGTGCATTTTTGGGAGGATTCTACCAGAGAGCTCAACAGAACAAATTGAAATGTATCTATCTAGGACAGACAGACATTGTAACTCTGAGCATGTATATACACACATAACATACAAATGCACACACAAAAAGCTCTTCAGGTTCAATCATCAAATGGAATCATCAAACACTAGAAGCTCTCCCGGTTCAATCATCAAATTTAAACCTGCTTTTTGACAACTGGATGCAGAGTTTAATATCAAGACAGACGCCAAATGCAAATGGACACTAATTCATTTGTTAAAGATCAATGTCTCTCAAAGAGAGAAGACATCTGTGGTTTTGTGTCCATTTTTGAAAGAAGAGAAAATGGCCGTTGAAATGTTTTAATTGTTGTGAGAGGAATGGATTTGCTTTTATCAGATCAATAATACTTTGACCAAGAATCAATTACGCTGACAAGGCTGCCGCTATTGAAACAAGAAGGGAACATAATTAAATTTCATCCTAGAGTCTTTCAATGTTAAAATGGGAGAATGGATGTGCAAAGACATAAGCTCTTTAGCTTGTGGATGTTTCATTCATTCATTGATGCATTAATTCATTCATAGATAGTTGCACAATGTAAACATACAAACATAATGTGGTTATCGGGATGCAAAGAACAAAATAATGTAGACAATGAGGTTTTTTCTTCACTGCTTTTAAATCTAAATGCAATGAAACTGTACTGAATGTCATGGATCTAAATCATAAACTGTGTTAGATTTAAGTCTCAAAATTATTGCCTTTTATTTATTCATTCAATCATCTTCCCATTAAAAAAGATATACTACATTTCTACAGATTCAGAACAAACAGCAATATTTATATTTTTAAAAGGCACTTCCAACAAGTGAATTTTCATTCAAAACTTCTGTTTTGAGTTATTTGTACATAAAGTGAGGAAAACTGGGTGATTTACATTAAAAAATATTTGTGGATAATTTTCATTAAAAATTGCCAACATAGTTCAAGGCTGCATTGACAGAGGGATAGAACCAAGATCACGTCTGGAACCCATACCACATCTCAGACATCAACACCCTTGAAAATGTCCAAAGATATTTCACCAGAAGAGCCCTTCACTCCTCCACTCGAAACAGAATATCCTATGAAAATGGACTAACAATCCTGGGCCTAGAAAGCCTAGAACTACGTCGCCTAAAACACGATTTGAGTATTGCCCACAAGATCATATGCTGCAACATCCTACCGGTCAATGAGTACTTCAGCTTCAACCGCAATAACACAAGAGCACGCAACAGATTCAAACTTAATACGAACCGCTCCAAACTTGACTGTAAAAAATATGATTTCAACAATCGAGTTATCGAAGCGTGGAACTCATTACCGGACTCAATTGTGTCAACCCCTAACCCCCAACACTTCTCCCTTAGACTCTCCACGATTGACCTCTCCAGGTTCCTAAGAGGCCAGTAAGGGGCGTACATAAGTACACTGGTGTGGCTTTCGTCCCCTGTCCAATTGTCTTTCCTCTCTTTCACCTATCATATATATTCTCTTTCTTTCATATATCCTCTCCTCTAAGTTCACTTTTGCCCTTATATATATTTATGAGGACCCGGATTGTGGGGGCAATATGCTGGCTCTGTTAAAAAGTGCTACAGTGATCCCCCGAGTTTCGCGATCTCGATCTTTGCGAAATGCTATATCGCGATTTTTTCACCCGATGACGTCACTCGCTTCCTTTCTCATCTTTCTTTCTCTCTCTCTTTCTCTATCTTGCTTCTTCCTCTCTCACACTCTCTTCCTCCCTCTCTCATCTCTTTCTTTCCTTCTCTCTCTTTCTCTATCTCTCCCCCTCTTGCTCTCGAGCGGCAGGCGGCACCCAGGGAAGGTTCCTTCGGCCGCCCAGCAGCTGATCTGCTTGGCAGCGCAGTAGCAGCGAGGAGCCGAAGATGGGGTTTCCCCTTTGCGCGGGCAACGGGGAAACCCCATCTTCGGCTCCTCGCTGCTACTGCGCTGCCGAGCAGATCAGCTGCTGGGCGGCCGAAGGAACCTTCCCTGGGTCTTCAACTCCCAGAGCGGCGGACAAGTGGCGGCCGGACAAGCGCCGGACAAGCGGCGGGCGGACAAGAAAAGCAGCGGCCGGACAAGCGGAAAAGCGGCGGACAAGCGGCGGCCGGACAAGCGGCGGAAAAGCGGAGGGCGGACAAGAAAAGCGGCGGCCGGACAAGCGGAAAAGCGGCGGACAAGCTGAAAAGCAGCGGACAAGCGGGCAGGCAGGCGGCTCCTCAGCTGCTGGGTCTTCCCAGGTGCGGAAGTAAAAACACCATCTGCACATGCGCGGCCATGGAAAAAGGGGCGCGCATGCACAGATGGTGTTTTTACTTCCGCACCACTACATCCCGAAAAATCGATTATTGCGAGGGGTCTTGGAACGGAACCCTCGCGATAATCGGGGGATCACTGTATTGCTAACATGTTGTAAGTTGTTTCGGTGAAATCACATTCACCATCATCAGGCTGAAGTTCCATATTACACAGGGCAAAACCCGAACTCAGAACAATCTACATACATATACCCGTGAAAATTTACGAAAACAAATATATATATATACAGTATATATATTACCACATGTCTATTTTCTTCCTATGTATTTGTGTATTGGACAAATGAATGAATGAATAAATAAATGAATGGATAGATAGATAGATAGATAGATAGATAGATAGATAGATAGATAGATAGATAGATAGAATAAATCACATGAAATGTTAATACCACTTTATAAGGCCTTGGTAAGGCCATACTTGGAATAGTGTACTGCATTCAGTTTTGGTTTGCATGATGCAAAAAGGATGTTGAGACTCTAGAAAAAGTGCATAGAAGAGTGACAAAGGGGACTAGAAGGACCACGGGAGACATGATAGCCATGTTACAATATCTCAGGGGTTGCCACAAAGAAGAAGGAGTCAACCTATTCTCCAAAGCACTTGAGGGTAGAACAAGAAGCAATGGGTGGAAGCTGAACAAGGAGAGAAGCAACTTAAGGAGAAATTTCCTGACAGTTAGAACAATTAATCAGTGGAACAGCTTGCCTCCAGAAGTTGTGAGTGCTCCAACACTGGAATTTTTAAAGAAGATGTTAGATAACCTTCTGTCTGAAGTAGTGTAGGGTTTCCTGCATAAGCAGGGGGTTGGACTAGAAGATCTCCAAGGTCCCTCCCAACTCTGTTGTTATTGTTATTGTTAATGAATGCAAAACTTCCATATGTTACTAGATTTCACGAACATAAGCATTGACATTTGCTGTATGTAATTTTTTTTTTTAAAAAAACCAACACTAGAAGAAAATTCTGACATAAAACAGCACGGTAAATGTTCTGTCGGGCTCTCTGGTACACTCCACCCAAAAATTCACAGGTACAAATTTCAGACACACACACGTTTGAAAATTCAAAACAATGTTCTTTATAATGAAAATTCACTTAAACTAAGGCCTCTTTTGGTATAGCAAAGAGCACTCCTCTCCAACCAAACTGGTAATTTGTACAAGTCCCTTATCAGTTCTGTGATACTTAGCTTGCAGCTGTGAGGCAATTCAGTCTTTCTTCTTTCACAAAGTGAAACACACTTTGCTCTGGTTTAGTTTCAAAGCGGGCAAAAATCAGCACACAAAAAGTGAAAGTCAGTAAAGCAGTCACGAAACACAACGATCAGATAATCCTCCACAATAATCCTCCACAGGCTGCTATTTATATCAGCCTCACTAATTATCACAGCCCACCCAACCACAGGTGGCCTCAATTTCTTTGACAATAATCTCTCAGTTATTGTTGCCTATGCATCGCTCTCCGCATGCGTGGCTGTATCATTAACTCTTGCTCTGAATCCAAGGAGGAGCTAGATAATTGATCTCCTTCTGAGCTGTCTGCCACACTCTCCTCCTCCCTGTCACTCATGTCTTCTTAGTCAGAGCAGCCTTCATCAGCAGATTCCACCGGGGGCAAAACAGGCCTGCAGCATGTGGATGTCTCCCCCACATCCACAGTCCTTGGAGCAGGAGCTGGGCCAGAGCTAACCACAACAGTAAATTAGGCTAGATTTTTCATATCTTAATGAGAACCTATTCTGCAAATTATTTCACCTTGAAACAATTCCAGCTACATAACTGGTTGGACAAAGACAAGATTACTCAATCAACCAATAAAGAAAACTGCTGCATAAAATCAAAGTAATGATTCACTGGTTGTTGGAACAAAGAACCTCACTTGAAAGAAGCAGCAAAGAGACACAAGGAGACACAGTGTATTGCAATACTTCCAATTCCTTTGCTGGCAGCTGCTCTTACCCAACTCTCCCACACAGTGTCTATTCTAATTCTTTTGTCCTCCGGCGCCACTGCTCACTGAGGCAAGTAATTAGAGTACCAAATAATAGAGCCAAGCTTCCCAATTAACTTTCAATATGGTTGTCTCATTGCCAGTGGCTAAAACAATGATAATAATGTGAAAGAATCTATATTCTTCCTTGCTAAACATAAATTGGAAGCAATGATTCATTGAGAACCAGATGCAGCCCCTTTATTCCCAAATCTTTATTTTTGTGCAATGGATACACTCCAGTCAGCTCACCTTAGTATGACACTATCCGTGACAAGAAACATGTAGATGTTTTGAAGAGAAGAATAAGGTTTTTTTATGAAACTGTAGCATCCCTGAAATGGAAGGACTTATTTCAGAATACAACTGCTTGTGTAGGGCAGTTTCCAATATTTGTTGTTTGCAAGTGTTGTGGTTAGCTCTGGCCCAGCTTCTGCCCCAAGGAATGTGCAGGTGGATGTGGGGGAGACATTCACATGCTGCAGGCCTGTTTTGCTCCCAGTGGAATCTGCCGATGAAGTCTCCTCTGACCAAGGAGGCCTGAGTGACAGGGAGGAGGAGAGTTTGGCGGACAGCCTAGGAGGAGATCAATCATCTGTATCATCTCTGGATTCTGAAAAAGAATTAATGACACATCCACACATGCGTAGAGTGATGCATAGGAAGCAACAACTAAAGGATTATTACAAGAGAAAATGAGGTCATCTGTGGTTGGGTGGGGCTGCTGTAATTAGTGCTGCTGCGTGTAGTTTTAGCCGTTGTGGAGAATTATCTGATTGTTGTGTTTCATGAATGTCTTGCTGACTCCGGCCTTTGTTTGTTGACTTTTCACCACTTTGAAACCAAAGCAGAGCAAAGTGTGTTTCACTATGTGGAAGAAGAAGGGCTGTGACTTTCTTCACAGCTGCAAGCTAAGTACTTACGAACTGATAACGGACTTGTACAAACTACCAGGTTGTTTTGGGACGAGTGCTCTTTGCAATACAAAAAGAGTGCTTAGTTTATTTGGAATGTTGTGATCAAGAACGTTGTTTTGAATTTTCAAACGTGTGTGTGTCTGAAATTTGTACCTTTGAATTTTTGGGAGGCTCCTACCAGAGAATCCAGTAGAACAGCAAGTTTCCAATATTCATTGTGTTTGCCATTCTCTGAACCTACCCCAGTTTGTGAGACTATCCAAAACTAGTCAATATTCAAAGTCAAAGTGTAGAATAGAGTGATCTATTTTTCATTGATTAGACACCATCAATTCTTCAATGGACACCTAACATTAAAAACGTCATCGAAAAAGCACAACAAAGAATTATCTTTCTGTGTCACCTCAGGAAGCTCAAACTGCCCAAGGAGCTATTAATACAGTTCTACAGAGGAATTATTGAGTCTGTCATCTGCACCTCTTTAACTGTCTGGTTCGGTTCTGCAACCCAACAAGACAGACACAGACTTCAGAGGATAATCAGAACTGCAGAAAAAAACAATTGCTAATAACTTGCCTTCCATTGAGGACCTGGATACTGCATGTTGTGATTAGCTCTGGCCCAGCTCCTGCCCCAAGGACTGTGGAGGTGGGGGAGACATCCACATGCCGCAGGCCTGTTTTGCTCCCGGTGGAATCTGCTGATGAAGGCTCCTCTGACCAAGAAGACATGAGTGACAGGGAGGAGGAGAGTGTGGCAGACAGCTCAGAAAGAGATCAATTATCTATCTCCTCCTTGGATTCGGAACAAGAGTTAATGATACAGCCACGCATGCGGAGAGCGATGCATAGGCAGCAACAACTGAGAGATTATTATCAAAGAAAATGAGGCCACCTGTGGTTGGGTGGGGCTGTGGAAATTAGTGAGGCTGCTATAAATAGCACCGTGTGGGTTTGGCCATTGTGGAGGATTATCTGATCATTGTGTTTTGTGCCTGCCTTGCTGATTGTGTTGATTTTTCCCCGCTTTGAAACTAAACCAGAGCAAAGTTTGTTTCACTTCGTGAAAGAAGAAGGACTGTGAATTGCCTCACAGCTGCAAGCTAAGTATCTCAGAACTGATAAGGGACTTGTACAAATTACCAGTTTGTTTGGAGACGAGTGCTCTTTGCTATACAAAAAGAGTGCTTCGTTTATTTTCTTTCCTGTTTCTTTCAAGTCCAACTTTCATATTATAGAGGATTACAGGTTCATAATCGCCTGAACTATTTCTGATATTTGTAAATGTATCACCAACTCTGAATATAATTTCCAAAGCCTTCATTTCTACTCTACAAAACCATTAGTCAGTAAGGTATTTGTGAAGAGTCTAAAATTTCTAAATAAGAATGATATCAATTATATATTAAAAAAATATCAATTTAGCCTAAAGTGACATTTCTCTTCTTCACAGCTGCATCCGGTTACATTAATCGTGTTATTGCTTGCGATTCCAATTTTTGTTAATTTACATAATTATTAAAGTACCATTTCAATAAACGTTTCACACATAAGTCTTGCAATTTCATGCTTCCTTTCATGCCCACTTGGCCAAGCAAACTATTTTTTATCCTACAAATATGCATTTCATCTATTTGTTTTAAATGAATAACTTTGTATATCTCCCTTTTTTTCATTTCCATGCCATAATTTTCTCTATTCCCTATGAGACTATAATTTTTTTTATAAATTATAAAAAATATAAATTTTTCAATTTATAATTTTCTCTATTCCCTATGAGACTATAATTTTTTTAAAATAAATTATAAAAGTTATAAATTTTTCAATTTATAATTTTCTCTATTCCCTATGAGACTAGACTTTCAATCTTGGGCCTAGAAAGTTTAGAATTAAGACGCCTTATACAAGATCTAAGTATTGCCCACAAGATCATATGCTGCAACGTCCTGCCTGTCGGCGACTACTTCAGCTTCAACCACAACAACACAAGAGCACACAACAGATTTAAACTTAATATTAACCGCTCCAAACTTGACTGTAAAAAATATGACTTCAGTAATCGAGTTGTCGAAGCGTGGAACTCATTACCGGACTCCATAGTGTCATCCCCAAACCCCCAACACTTTACCCTTAGATGATCTACGGTTGACCTATCCAGATTTCTAAGAGGTCAGTAAAGGGCGAGTACAAGTGCACTAGAGTGCCTTCCGTCCCCTGTCCTATTGCTCTCCTATATCTCCTATACCTTTCTTCTATTCCTATATCTCGTCTTCTATTCTTTCATTGATATGTTCTATTACTTCTTTTCTATTATTTCTTAGATATATTTTACTATGAGTATCTCCTCTATAATCTTCATCATGTATTTTACTATGTGTATATAGATATATACCCACTAAAACCCTCATTGTGTATTGGACAAAAAAAATAAATAAATAAAATAAATAAGTTTACTTCCAGTATTTTTTCTTTCAGAATATCAACTCTTACAATCAATCTGGAGCATCTGCAAATGCTGCAGATGTTTGCCTTATCAGCCCCCTATTAATAGAAAATTTTGAAGAGCGCCAGACTGAAGAGGAAAAATTGTGGCACTCAATTGATACTTCTGTTCTGTCCTGTTCATTCAGAAACCATGAATGAATTATTTTCGGTCAATCTGATGAAGACAAGAGTGTCTGATCACATAAGTAGCCCTTCACTTCACATTATAACCATCAAGTGGTCAAAACACAAGCGGTATGAATCAACTCTTCTTTCATATAAGTTTTTTTTCCTCCTTTGAAATCCTGTCTACCCCTTCTCTTGTTTATGATGATAAAAGAGAACAGTGAAATAGCATGAACACTTCTGCTGACATTCATGATTAATAAGAACCTTTGCAGCAGAGGCGGAGTAGTGACACGGACACAGAGGTGGATTTAAACTGGGTCATTTTTATTAATTAAATTAGCATAATTTATTAATTAAATTAGCATAAATTTAATTAAACCTAACAAGGACCCGCAGGGTCAAACAATTACTTCCGGGGCGGAAATGACGTCAGAAAAACTTCCGGGGCAATTTCCGGGGCTCCATGCTGATCCAGGTGAAAGGCCACGCCTTCACCTGGATCCTAGCCATTCACCTGCATGTGGGAGGTCTCGCCGTCTAACCCCTTCAAGGGGATAGAAATGGGCGAGACCCAAAGGCAGGTTCCCTCCAATTGCTCAGATCGAACTAAAGGCACCATGAGCCCTTGGAGAGCACCTGCCAATCATCTCCAAAGATGCCCAACGGAGAAAACGCAGTTGCTAAATACCACCCAATTTCCACCCCTAACCTGCCAACCCAAATGACCAAAGGTAAGCCAATTGACCTAATCGGGTAGCGAAGCACCCCCTCACCATCCATCCGTCACCGCAGTGTGGAATAGGCGAAAAAACGGTCGCAGTAAATGCTGAGACCGCCAAAAATTCCTATTCGGCCCCCTAAGGGCAACTCACCATATAGCACACTGAAAGATAGGGAGGGCGGGTGGGTGTTCACCTGCTCGTCGTTGGGGCGAAAAAGAGTCCCAAAAGCCTGCACAGCCCTTTTATAGGGCTGGCAGGCTCCGCCCCCCCCCCCCCGACGATGTCATCGGCTTGAGCCGATGCCCAAAGATGGCCAGGATCTCGTGAAATCTCACGAGATCTCGACCAACAAGATGGCGGCTACGCCGAGGGTTGTGTCTCCCTGGCCCTGCGGCAAATCCGGGCCAGGGGTAAGCCACCGGCCGCGCATTACAAGGGAACACATTTTGCTTTCTGCATAGGTCCAGAAAGCATAATTGCGCTCGATCCCACACTCGCGTTCCAGAGCCGCAGAGCCGCGTGCAATTATCCATTCTGGTAGAAGCTCACCTCAGCCCTTAAAACACATCCTAACTGGGCCCACTGTTTGCCAAAAAACTGCAGCTTCTTTGACAGAACTGTGCTCCCCAAACACCTCATGGACACATATACATTGTGCATGACATGAATAGGACTTCCAATATTAATAATCCTGAATAAACTAATAGGATTAACATAGTATCATACTGTTAATCAGGATTACGAAAGGTAAAGTTTAAAGAAACAAGGACCTCTCTTTATTTCTAAGGCCCAGGGGAATAAAAAAAAAGCTATATTTATCACATTCGAGTGAGCTCGATTTAACAATATAATTATTTTACCTCAGCACGGAGCTGGTTTTACATCCTTCCTACGGAGCTGGCTTTACACGATAAACTTCTCTGTGTTTGATTATATTTGTTTCACAGGCAATCCACTCTGTGAAGTTAACACGCGCGGCTGAATGCTGCGGCACACAGTGATGGGAGAACCGTGCCTTAAGGCAGCTGCAGCGCTCCGCTATTGGACCTATATGCCATAGTCTCATTCTTCCCCTCTCTCAGGGGAGTTCCCAACGAAAATGTGAATAACATTGTTCAGAAGCTATCAAGTGGAGAGAAGCGCTTGTTGCGCTACCTTTAAAACAATGACACGAGGCCTTGCAGAGATTTCCCTATTAAACTTTCTTCTTGGATAAGAATATATTCTCAGACAATAGAGTATATATATTTGTTCCTTCCACTCTACTGCCTCCATTCTGTTGTTCCCTCTGGACCAGAAGTACACAAATATAACTGGGACACGGCGCACTGTTCCGTTAACATGGTGAGTTTGCTTTGAAATGACTCTATGACTTTTTAAAAGTTGTATAACTGACACCATGAGGCTTCCTTCTCCCTTATGAAATAGATCTAGACAAATAAATACACACACAAAACCCTCTTTAAGGATGAGCTCAGTTTAGCAGTTTTTTTCCAGCTCAGAACACAAGCAAATTATGAAGCACCACTACATCCACGTTTGTTTTATTTATTGATTGATTGATTGATTGATTTTGTCCAATATACAATGAGGGTTTTAATGGGTATACACATAATAAAATACATAATGAAGGTTATAGAGGATATGCTCATAGTAAAATATATCTAAGAAAGAATAGAAGAGAAGATATAGGAATAGATCATATCAATGAAAGAAGAGATATAGGAATAGAAGAAAGCTATAGGAGATAAAACACGATTTAGGTGTTGCCCACAAGATCATATGCTGCAACGTCCTACCGGTCAATGACTACTTCAGCTTCAACCGCAACAACACAAGAGCACGCAACAGATTCAAACTTAATATTAACCGCTCTAAACTTGACTGTAAAAAATATGACTTTAACAATCGAGTTGTCGAAGCGTGGAACTCATTACCGGACTCAATAGTGTCAACCCCTAACCCCCAACATTTCTCCCTTAGACTATCCACAATTGACCTCTCCAAGTTCCTAAGAGGTCAGTAAGGGGCGTACATAAGTGCACTAGTGTGCCTTTCGTCCCCTGTCCAATTGTCTTTCCTTTATCTCATATATCATATATGTTTTCTTCCTTTCATATATCTTCTCCTCTATTTTTACATATTATCTTTATATATATTACTTCATGTCTATTCTCTTCCATATGTATTGTGCATTGGACAAATGAATAAATAAAAAATAAAATAAAAAATATAGGAGAGCAATAAGACAGGGGACGGAAGGCACTCTAGTGCACTTGTACTCGCCCCTTACTGACCTCTTAGGAATCTGGATAGGTCAACCGTGGATAATCTAAGGGTCAAGTGTTGGGGGTTTGGGGATGACACTATGGAGAAAGAAGTCCTCACAGAAGTTTTTAACAGACTTCAAATTGAGGCAGAATGCATAAAATGGTGACCTTAGATCAGAGGTGGATTCCTCCCAGTTTGGACCAAGTTGCCTGAACCATTAGTGACCTGCTGGTGAGGAAATGTTGGCGTCATGGACCTGGTTTGGTCAGTGCTTGTTCATGCGCGCCACCATATTTTCTTCTGAATTTTCGGTGAATTTTCCTGTGTTTGTATGGCTTCTCCTCATTCTGTGCTGGGAAAAAAGCCTGCCTGCTTGTCCCTGGGGTAATAGTTTTTTATTTCTTCGCCCTAAGCACAGCTGATCAGCTCCTCAGCTGTGTTTTGGGCTGAATCCACCTTCTGAGCATGCGTGGAAGTGAAATTGCACGAGGGGATGTGCATGCTCACATAGACACAAAATGTTGCAATATGAACCGGTGGTGAAGGTAAGTGGAACCGACCCCTGCCTTAGCTGTTGTTTAGATGTTAACCAGTGGTGTGTTTGCTTAAAACAAAACCCAAAATGTTTGCGATCTGTAGAAACAGTGCTTTCATTCTCTGATGTGTTAATTGAAGTGTATCTGAAGTATTATGCTTAGGTTGAAGTGTTGCTTTTTAAAGAAGGATATTGACACTGTTGAACATTAAAAAAAAAAATCCAACACTTGACTAGGTTAATGAGAGAATTGAAATTCAAGTTGTTTAAGAATTGGTTGAGAGATAAATAGGTTTAGCGGCAGAGAAAGGAAGGTTAGGTGGAGACATTAGGCATATTTAAATACTTGGTGGCGAGTCCTAGAGCAAAAGGAACACACTTGCTTTCTACTCCTCCAGAGCCCTTCACTCCTCCACTCGAAATAGAATACCCTATGAGACTAGACTTTCAATCCTGGGCCTAGAAAGTCTAGAACTAAGACACCTTAAAGAAGATCTAAGTATTGCCCACAAGATCATATGCTGCAACGTCCTGCCTGTCGGCGACTACAGTGATCCCTCGAGTTTCGCGATCTCGATCTTTGCGAAACGCTATATCGCGATTTTTCCACCCGATGACGTCACTCCCTTCCTTTCTCATCTTTCTTTCTCTCTCTCTTTCTCTATCTTGCTTCTTCCTCTCTCACACTCTCTTCCTCCCTCTCTCATCTCTTTCTTTCCTTCTCTCTCTTTCTCTATCTCTCCACCTCTTGCTCTCGAGCGGCGGGCGGCACCCAGGGAAGGTTCCTTCGGCCGCCCAGCAGCTGATCTGCTCGGCAGCGCAGTAGCAGCGAGGAGCCGAAGATGGGGTTTCCCCTTTGCGTGGGCAACGGGGAAACCCCATCTTTGGCTCCTCGCTGCTACTGCGCTGCCGAGCAGATCAGCTGCTGGGCGGCTGAAGGAACCTTCCCTGGGTCTTCAACTCCCAGAATTCCCCGCCGCCCACGCAAAGGGGAAACCCCGATCGTGCACCGAGTGGTGGACAAGCGGCGGCCGGACAAGCGGCGGACAAGCGGCGGGCAGAAAAGCGGCGGGCGGACAAGCGGCGGACAAGCAGTGGGTGGAAAAGCGGCGGGCGGACAAGCGGCGGGCGGACAAGCGGCGGACAAGCAGCGGCCGGACAAGCAGCGGACAAGTGGCGGCCGGACAAGCGGCGGCCGGACAAGCAGCGGCCGGACAAGCGGCGGCCGGACAAGCGGCGTGCGGAAAAGCGGTGGGCAGGCGGGCAGGCAGGCGGCTCCTCAGCTGCTGGGCGGCGGAAGGAACCTTCCCTGGGTCTTCCCAGGTGCGGAAGTAAAAAACACCATCTGTGCATGCGCGGCCATGGAAAAAGGGGCGTGCATGCGCAGATGGTGTTTTTACTTCTGCACCACTACATCCCGAAAAATCGATTATCGCGAGGGGTCTTGGAACGGAACCCTCGCGATAATAGAGGGATCACTGTACTTCAGCTTCAACCACAACAACACAAGAGCACACACAACAGATTTAAACTTAATATTAACCGCTCTAAACTTGACTGTAAAGAATATGACTTCAGTAACCGAGTTGTCGAAGCGTGGAACTCATTACCGGACTCCATAGTGTTATCCCCAAACCCCCAACACTTTACCCTTAGATTATCTATGGTTGACTTATCCAGATTCCTAAGAGGTCAGTAAGGGACGAGTACAAAACGAAACGTTTCTTGCATATTGCATGCTTTTAATGCAATCACAGTTTCTCGGTCACAGAAACACACAAATTAACATCAGGGTATACATTCTCCAAAGCTAAAGAAGTATTGAGAATTCAGTCTAGATATGAATCACACACACACGCACACCATCCAATAGACTTCTGCATATTTATGTGGAATGTAACTCTCACCCTAGAAGATACCAATAATTTATTTATTTTATTTTATTTATTTATTTTGTCCAATACACAATGAGGGTTTTAGTAGGCATATATCTATATACACATAGTAAAATACATGATGAAGGTTATAGAGGAGATATTCATGGTAAAATATATCTAAGAAATAATAGAAAAGATATAGTAATAGAACATATCAATGAAAGAATAGAAGAAGAGATATAGGAATAGAAGAAAGGAATAGGAGATATAGGAGAGCAATAGGACAGGGGACGGAAAGCACTCTAGTGCACTTGTACTCGTCCCTTACTGACCTCTTAGGAATCTGGATAGGTCAACCGTGGATAATCTAAGGGTAAAGTGTTGGGGGTTTGGGGATGACACTATGGAGTCCGGTAATGAGTTCCACGCTTCGACAACTCGGTTACTGAAGTCATATTTTTTATAGTCAAGTTTGGAGTGGTTAATATTAACTTTAAATCTGTTGTGTGCTCTTGTGTTGTTGTGGTTGAAGCTAAAGTAGTCGCCGACAGGCAGGACGTTGCAGCATATGATCTTGTGGGCAATACTTAGATCTTGTTTAAGGCGTCTTAGTTCTAAACTTTCTAGGCCCAGGATTGAAAGTCTAGTCTCATAGAATATTTCTGCAATATTCTTAATTAACACCATCTTGATAAAACCATAGCATCATATCTATTCAACTCTGTTTATATAACCAATGAAATGATATATATTTATATGCACAATCAACAAATTAAAACAGACTGCTACTATTACCGTTCATATCAAAAATAAGATAGAAGTTTGTTAATTATATATAAGTAAAAATGGAATGTCAAGAAGAACTTATTGTAAGATACCCCTAGAGGTATTTACGTATAAGTGTAAATGTATTGTATTGTTTTTTAATGTTTGTTTGTCCTTTTAAAATGTATATAACTAAATAAAAATTATTTTTAAAAAGAAGTTTGTCAATTCATCTTATGTACAGATCTAGCATTCTGGAGTGCAATGACATTCTCTCCCCTCCCCCCCGAAAATAGAAAATTGACACTGCAAAAATTATATGAATTTTCTAATACAATAAAAAATTGAATAAAATAAGAAAATGGGGATTTTATTTCTGCCCTTCTTGTTGAGAAATGTCATATTATTTCCCCCCCCTTGTCTTTACATATTTCTAATCTCCCTATCCATAAGTCATTGGTTCTGTCCAGGGGTGAAATTCAATTTTTCCCCCTACCGTTTCTGTGGGTGTGGCTTGGTGGGTGCAGCAGGGGAAGGATACTGCAAAATCCCCATTCCCTCCTCACTCCTGGGGGAAGGATATTGCAAAATCTCCATTCCCACCCCACTCTGGGATAAGCCAGAGAGGGTATGTTGTGGTTAGTTCTGGCCCAGCTCCTGCCCCAAGGACTGTGGATGAGGGGGAGACATCCACATGCTGCAGGCCTGTTTTGCCCCTGGTGGAATCTGCTGATGAAGGCTCCTCTGACCAAGAAGACACAAGTGACAGGGAGGAGGAGAGTGTGGCAGACCGCTCAGAAGGAGATCAATTATCTAGCTCCTCCTTGGATTCAGAACAAGAGTTAATGATACAGCCACGCATGCGGAGAGCGATGCATAGGCAACAACAACTGAGAGATTATTATCAAAGAAAATGAGGCCACCTGTGGTTGGGTGGGGCTGTGGTAATTAGTGAGGCTGCTATAAATAGCAGCCTGTGGGTTTGGCCATTGTGGAGGATTATGTGATCGTTGTGTTTCATGACTGCTTTACTGACTTTGACCTTTTGTGTGCTGATTTTTCCCAGCTTTGAAACTAAACCAGGGCAAAGTGTGTTTCACTTTGGGAAAGAAGAAGGACTGTGAATTGCCTCACAGCTGCAAGCTAAGTATCACAGAACTGATAAGGGACTTGTACAAATTACCAGTTTGTTTGGAGACGAGTGCTCTTGGCTATACCAAAAGAGGGCTTAGTTTAAGTGAATTTTCATTATAAAGAACATTGTTTTGAATTTTTAAACGTGTGTGTGTCTGAAATTTGTACCTGGGAATTTTTGGGAGGAGTCTACCAGAGAGCCCGACAGAATAGGGTATTAGCCAGTTCTCTGAACTACTCAAAATTTCCGCTACCGGTTCCACAGAACCTGTCAGAACCTGCCAAATTTCATCTCTGGTTCTGTCTTTTCTTTTTTCAGCAAGACCATATAAAGCTTCCATCATTTTTTTTTAAAGCCTTAATTCTTGCTCTGACCAAACTGGTCAGCTTTGACATTTTGGCAAGCTATTTTGATGAGCCAAACCCCTACTGTTAGTATTTTACTATATTTCCATCATTGTGCATACAATAATCTTGCTTCAGTTACCATATAAAAGGTTTCCCATATTTATTTTCAAGTTTAGCACCTATTAAGCCCAATAAAATATTACAGCAGCATTTCAAACTACATTCAGTACTAATATTCAGTTTTCAGTAATGACCTCTAATCAAACATGTTCTAATAAATGAAGCCTATCTCCCTTTGTTTGGACCCTAATGAACCATATACTTTGCAACCAGGTGTTGGTTAATTAAATATCATTCATATGCTTTTCTCCACTGTTTGGAAATGTTCAGTTTCCAATAATGAATCTTAAATTGGGAAAGAAAGAAAGAAAGGAAGGAAGGAAGGAAGGAAGGAAGGAAGGAAGGAAGGCAGAAAGAAAGAAAGAAAGAAAGAAAGAAAGAAAGAAAGAAAAAAAGAGAAAAACAGTGTACTGCTTTACCAAATGTCATATAAACGACAGCCTACATTTTCTGAAAGGGATTTCTTTGGAATATATTATGGATGGAATTCTACCTGTGAACATCCCTATTAGTTCGGCAAGCAACTTAATTGTTTAACTTGAAGTTTACCCTGCATGAAATCCACATGAGGTTAAAAGCTTGTTTTGCAAATTGTCCTATGGGATAGAACCTGGAACATATTCTGGAGTAACAGTTGCATAAGATAACATATTTATCACCATTTTTCTATCCAATACACAGCGTATAATTTGTTTGAAAGCTATATGTTCAAAGAAAGACCAAGAGGTTTTTCTAACATACATTGCACACTGCTCAAAAAAATAAAATAAAGGGAACACGATATAACTCCAAGTAAATCAAACTTCTGTGAAATCAAACTGTCCACTTAGGAAGCAACACTGATTGACAATTTCACATGTTGTTGTGCACATTCAACTTTGTACAGAATAAAGTATTCAATGAAAATATTTCATTTGTTCAGCTCTAGGATGTGTTATTTGACTGTTCCCTTTATATTAACATGAGTTTCTCAAGTTTGATTACCCCATCCAGAACGTTGAACATCTTTGCTGAGAATTTATAAAGCTCTTGATTTGGAGGAACATTAAATGTTACTCAAGACCCACCTATATCACCAGGCATGGGGTAATTAAGACATCTCCCCCAGGCTTTCTTATATTTTATGTGTGGTATGTATGTGTTGTATGGTTTTTAAATTGTTGGGGGTTTTTAATGTAATTTTATTATTAGATTTGTTCCATTGTTATACTGTTTTTATTGTTGTTGTGAGCCGCCCCGAGTCTTCGGAGAGGGGGCGGCATACAAATCTAATAAATTGAATTGAATTGAATTGAAATGTTAGAGGAAGGTTGCCCTAAGGGAGGTGTAGATAATCTGGGAACCTTTTATTTTCAGGCCCTATTTTATCAGAGCTGCTCAAGTGGTGACATAATTTCCTGTTATTACATGGAATACAGTGAGCTTTCAAGTAGAAATAACCTAGTTAATGTCCACTTTATTTAAATTGGGTAGGGTGGACATCAGGCTTTGTAGTCTTTTATGACTACAAAGCCCTCTTTATATCATTGTAATGGCTTGTCTTCCCTACTGCATCTTGGGATGGGGGTAAGCTAAATGCAAACTTCAGCCAACAAAATGTTTGTTTGTTTGCGCGCTCTGAGTGAAGGGTAAAAACCACCTCGTCGCCAGTATTAAATACAATAACGAGGCTGACAGGCCGACGAAAGAAGGCTATTTAATGAGCCAAATGGTAACAGAGAACTGAATGCAATGACTAACAGCTGAGGCGAACTGAACTGAAGCCGTGCTCTAACAGTTCTTATATAGCTGGGCTGTCAGGAGCGGTGGCCAATCAGGAGAGTGAAAGGGCAACCAATGGCATGCGACCGGCTGTTGCTGGGATGCAACATGCAGCACTCGGGTTTGCTGGCTCTTCCGGGATCCTCCGCCCATTTAGTCTCACCTCACCTCATGTTGCCTCATGTCTGGCCAGGTACAGAACCAGCTTCCACTCCTTGCACGCATGAATGCAAGTAGATAAATGAGCACCACACAATGTGATGCCCATTTACAGTGATACCTGTACCTAAGAACGCCTCTACATACGAACTTTTCTAGATAAGAACCGGGTGTTCAAGATTTTTTTGCCTCTTCTCAAGAACCATTTTCCATTACAAACCCAAGCCTCCGAAACTGTAATCAGAAAAGGCAGGGAGAAGCCTCTGTGGGGCCTCTCTAGGAATCTCCTG
Source organism: Erythrolamprus reginae (assembly GCF_031021105.1). Taxonomy (NCBI): domain Eukaryota; kingdom Metazoa; phylum Chordata; class Lepidosauria; order Squamata; family Dipsadidae; genus Erythrolamprus; species Erythrolamprus reginae. Next base: position 14,616,695 of record NC_091953.1, on the reverse strand, counting down.
GGAGGCAACAGGGCCAGAAAAGGCAGGGAAAAGCCTCCGTGGGGCCTCTCTAGGAATCTCCTGGGAGGCAACAGGGCCAGAAAAGGCAGGGAGAAGCCTCCGTGGGGCCTCTCTAGGAATCTCCTGGGAAGCAACAGGGCCAGAAAAGGCAGGGAGAAGCCTCCATGGGGGCCTCTCTAGGAATCTCCTGGGAGGCAACAGGGCCAGAAAAGGCAGGGAGAAGCCTCTGTGGGGCCTCTCTAGGAATCTCCTGGGAGGCAACAGAGCCAGAAAAGGCACGGAGAAGCCTCTGTGGGGTCTCTCTAGGAATCTCCTGGGAGGAAACATGGCCTCCACCCTCCCTGTGGTTTCCCCAATCGCACACATTATTTGCTTTTGCATTGATTCCTATGGGAAAATTGCTTCTTCTTACAAACTTTTCTACATAAGAACCTGGTCATAGAAAGAATTAAGTTTGTAAGTAGAGGTACCACTGTATCTACTTGAAATATTGCATGCTTTCGAACTGTGAGGTGGTCAGTGAGCAGCGGACACTCACCTATCTCATGGAGCTGGGCTTGAACTGCTTTGAATGCAGCCCTTAAGTCGCTGCAGCAGAAGCTACAGTGATGGCTAATGCCAGAGACACTGATTTGCATTAGTTAAGCTGATATCATACACCTTCGACTCTATCAGATGTACTACTAATAACTAAAAAAAAGAATGCCTAGTTTGTATATTCTTTCAAGGTGCCCCGAGAATTGAGTCTTCAAGGTTTCTTGCCTGCCTGTAAATGTTTAGATGTGTATTGGTGTGTTCTGAGTAGCAATTATTTAACTTATCTCCAATTTTTGTCTATCATCCCATCAACATGCACTGACATTTCAGTAACTTGTTGTATTAGTTTTTATCTTCCAGAGCATGAATTATTGATTTGCGTATTCTATTTCGCCTTCTAGTGCAGAACCGCTGACTATCATATTGATGCAAATGTCTAATAAAGTCAGGGAAATATAAAGTTTCTTTATGTGGTTTTAAAAGTGACAACAAAGGGCTTCACCATTTCCAGTGGCATAAATCGGTGTTATTAGTGCATAATAAATTCCAATATGTGAGTTGAAAGCTTTTAAGCCCAGAAGCCGCCTTCCAATGGACTTTAGAGATTAACAACCAAACATTGTGGAGGGGTGTATGTATGGAAGCTGCCATCTCTTTCAATATCTCATTTCAGTAAATGTGTCTTAGGAAGTACAGTGATCCCTCGATTAGCACGGTCTCGATTAGTGCGAAACGCTACAACACGGTTTTTCAAAAAATATTAATTAAAAAATACTCCATGGTTTTTTTGCTATACCACGGTTTTTCCCACCCGATGACATCATACGTCATCACCAAGAGTCACTTCTCTGTCTCTTTCTCTTTCTTTCCTGTCATTCTCTGCTTCAATCATTTTCTCATTTCTCTTTTTTTCTCCCCTTTTTTCTATCATTTCTCTCTCTCTTTCTTCCTCTCTCACACTCTCTTCCTCCCTTCTCTCTCCCCCCCTCCTGCAAGTAGAGGTCGGGTGTGTTACCGGGAGCTGGAGGTGGCGTGGGGCCGGACACTAGGTGCTGGGGAGGACAAAGGAGTGAACGTAGCTACTGCCTCTCAGCTGCAGAGCCGAATGGGGGCGGAGGCAACAGCGGAGCCCGGCGCTGGGGCCATGCGAGGCTGTTCATCCAGGGGGGCGTGGACTGGCAAGTCGCCCTCCTTTCTCTCTCTTATACCACACCGGTAACAGGGAGAGAAAGAGAGAGAGCGGAGGGCACCTTGCCGGTCCACGCCCCCCTAGATGAGCGGCTCCGCATGGCCCCAGCGCCGCCCAGGCAAAGGGGAAACCCCAAGATCGCTTGCCGCTTGCCGTATTGCAGCGAAGGAGGCGAAGCAAGGCTCCAAGCTGCAATACGGCAAGCGGCAAGCGATCTTGGGGTTTCCCCTTTGCCTGGGCGGCGGGAAGACCCAGGGAAGGTTCCTTCAGCCACCCAACACCTGATCCGCTCCGTAGCGCGGCAGCAGCGAGGAGCCGAAGATGGGGTTTCCACCATCTGCGCATGTGTGGCCATGAAAAAAATGGCGCGCATGCGCAGATGGTGTTTTTACTTCCGCACCACTATAACGCGGAAATCGATTAGCGCGGGAGGTCTTGGAACGTAACCCCCGCGCTAATCGAGGGATCACTGTATTTCATAATTCTTTACCTTTGAAAATTATACAGAATTTGCAACAAGGCAAAAGGCGAGAGCTACTTTTGGTTGCCAATTGTAAATTTAGGAATCAGTTGCCAATTGCTTGCTGGGAAAAGTATGCTGGAAGGAATTGACTCTTTCTTGATGAGCCTACCAAATTAATAAAAACTGGAGGAAAATGCCTTGGTTTTCACTTCTTCCTAGTATACAGCTTGCCACATTCTGTAATATTTGAAATATTCATTTGGTTGCCAGTTTTTCAGGATTTAGAAAATATATTGCTCAAAAAAATAAAAATACAGGGAACACTTAAACAACAGAATATAACTCCAAGTAAATCAAATTTCTGTGAAATCAAACTGTCCACTTAGGAAGCAACACTGATTGACAATCAATTTCATTTTGTTGTCAGCACATTCAACTTTGTACAGAACAAAGTATTCAATGAGAATATTTCATTCATTCAGATCTAGGATGTGTTATTTGAGTGTTCCCTTTATTTTTTTGAGCAGTGTACATCGTGCATTATTTTGAGGGTAGCGGTAGGGGAAAGATTTTAAGCAGATTTGGAAAAGTTTGGCATGATCCAGGTCCCCTCTATTAAACAGTATCATCTCAAGCTATTTAAGCCCTAGGTTTCACTGTAACAGCATAGCCAAAAAGTCATTGAGTGTCTAATTTTGCAAAGCTTCTTCTCTGATAACATTGCACTGCTAACTGGGGCATACAAAACCTTTGCCAGACCAATTCTCAAATACATCTCATCTGCCTGTAATCCACACTGTATATCAGACATTAATACAATTGAGCAAGTCCAGAAGAATACTCGACTCCTCTGCTCATAATAGAATACCTTATACCACCAGGCTTGTAATTTTGGGTTTGGAAAACCTAGAACTACACTGCCTGTCGTCAAACCTAATTGTAATACACAAAATTGTCTGCTACAATATTCTACCTGTCAATGGCTACTTCAGCTTCAACCACAATAATACATTTGCAAACAATAGATACAAACTCAAGGTAAGCCACTCCAAACTCGATTGCAGAAAATACAACTTCAGCAACAATGCCTGGAATGCACTACCTATTGTTACATCCTCAACACCCCCCCCCCCCCCCACAATAGCTTTAACCATAAACTATCTACCATGGACCTCACCCCATTCCTAAGATGTCTGTAAGGGGGCATGCATAAGTGCACCAGCGAGCCTACTATCCGCCTTCTGCCCCATGAATCCCAGCGACTGGTTAGGTCCCATAGAGTTGGCCTTCTCCGGGTCCCGTCGACTAAACAATGTTGTCTGGTGGGACCCAGGGGAAGAGCCTTCTCTGTGGCAGCCCCGACCCTATGGAACCAGCTAAGATATCTAACTAGTTGAAGGCAGTGTGCAAAATGGCTCTAGAACTGGGTAGGATGGGAAAATCTACTTGCAGTTCTAAATCAATGTTCCACTATCAATTAGTGCACATCCATTGCTCCTCATAGTGATGGCTGGCCATGAAAAACTGTAAGGATGAATTTTGGCATGTGTTATTTGGCACCAGCTAGACAGTCTTAAATTTTAAGTTTGAGATATGAATGTTCAAGATGCTGAAGCTGTGAAGAGTAATGCCAGGTATATATTTTCCTGGGAGCCATCAAGAAGAAGAAATATTAAATTTAATTTCAATGTATGTTCCATATAACTGTCAAAAGTGACTTGCTAAAGTACCTTAAAGAGGGTAAAGTGGAAGACTTTTTTAAAAAAAAAAATCTGGAGATATTCAGTAAAGGAGTATAAATTTCAGTGCAGCTCTTAATGCTACACATCTATCACATATCGAGTGAAATATGAGATTCCAAAAATAATATTTTTTTCAAATATTTATGATACAACTATAAACATGGCAACAGAGATAATTTATGTAGAAATAAAAATCTAAATATTAAAAATTATGTCTGTAGCGGTTCCAGTTAAAGTCTGGCATCTTAGCCACTATACCAAATTAGTGAGCCATATAGTTCCATATAAACTATATATTATTGTTTGAGTCATTCCTAGCCTCTGTGTTTGCATGTTTGTGTTTGTGTGTCTACGCATGTATACACAACTGGTCCCCAACAGAACAAAGTTGTCACTTTATTTAACAAAACTAATTAGGTTAGTCTAAGGGATGTTAAGGGAATAGTGTCCTCCCCAGCTAAAGGAGAGTTTGCAGTGTTTTACAACTCTACATCAGTGGTTCCCAAACTTTTTCAGACCACCGCCCCTTGGTGCTCCAAATCCATCCTCATTTACTGCCCATTGCTTCAGGTGGGTGTGATTTGGTGATCAGGTGACCTGGGCAACTTGTAAAATGTAGTGAAACTCACTTAATAACGCTCTTGCTTAGCGACCAAAATTTTGGGCTCAATTATCATCATAAGTCTTCCTTCCTTTTATTTATTTCTCTTTCTTTCTTTCTTTCTTTCTTTCTTTTTCCTCCCTCCCTCCCTCCCTACCAATCTTCCTTCCTTCCTTCCTTCTTTCCTTCCTTCCTTCCTTCCTCCCTCCTTCTCTTTCTTTCTCTTTCTTTCTTTCTCTTTCTTTCTGTCTTCCTTCCTTCCTACCTACCTACCTACCTGCATACATATATTAATACAATATCCAGAGATATTTCATGAAAAGAGTTCTCCACTTCTCTGTTCACAACAGAATACCTTCTGCCATCAGACTTGAAATTTTGGTGTTAGACAATTTAGAACTACGCCACCTTAGGCAAGTGTAGCACATAAAATTATCTGCTACAATGCCCTACCTGTTAATGACGACTTCAGCTTCCACTGTAACTATACAGGAGCACACAATATATACAAACTTAAGGTAAACCACGCCAAACTAGATTGCAGAAAATACGACTTCAGCCACAGAGTTGTCAAAGCCTGTGGTTTCTTACCCAAATGCCCACAACTTTAACCTTAGACTGTCTACTGTTGACCTCACCCCATTCCTAAGAGGTCTGCAAGGGGTGTGCATAAGTGCACCAACGTGCCTATCATTCCTGTCCTGATGTCCCCATGTATTCATAACCATCTCATGTATTCATAACCTTGTTTACTACCATGTTTATACATTCATGTATTCACAATCATGTTTATAATTTCTCTGTAATCTTATATAGGCGTTACAACTAAAATAAATAAAAATACTCAGATATTTTTGTAGCTCCGTCTTCATGCTTTTATTACTTATTTGTCTGCCCTTTTAACTTATCACTTGCCTTTTCTCTAACTGCTCAAGGAATCTTATACAAGTAGTCCTCAACCTATGACCACAATTAAGTCCAAAACGTTTGTTGCTAAGCAAGTTAAATGATTTTGTCACATTTTATGACCTTTGTTGTCACTATTGTTAAGTGAAATGCTGCACTTATTAAGTTAGTAACATAGTTAAGGGAATTTGGCTTCAGTTTTGCTTGGCTGAAGGTCACAAAAAAGGATCATGTAACTCCAGGATTCTGCAACCATCAAAAATACGAGACAGTTGCCAAACGTGGGTTCGGTACAAAACCTTAAAATCTTACTGTACTCCTCAACAAATAATGCTGTCTATCATTTGTCCTTTTTGTGGTTATTCAAATAATGTGACTTAATCAAAAAAAGAGTCCAAGCATCTATTTGAAAACTAATCTTGGTCAGTAATCCACTCCCGCCCAATCACATGATCTTTAAGCCAGCCCCCCTCACATGAGCATCAAGCCACATCCACAAAATAAGCCACACCCACAGTGTGGCAGTAAAACATTTGGCAGCCCATCACTGCCACTATACCATAATGCCACTTTTAATTGGACCAGAATATCTCCGGGACCGCCTTCTGCCGCACGAATCCCAGCGACCAGTTAGGTCCCACAGAGTTGGCCTTTTCCAGGTCCTGTCAACTAAACAATGTCATCTGGCGGGACCCAGGGGAAGAGCCTTCTCTGTGGCAGCCACGACCCTCTGGAACCAGCTCCCCCCAGAAATCAGAATTGCCCCTACCCTCCTCGCCTTTCGTAAGCTCCTTAAAACCCACCTCTGTCGTCAGGCATGGGGGAATTGAGATATTCCTTTCCCCCAGGCCTATACAATTTATGCATGGCATGTTTGTATGCAAGTTTGGCTTTTAATAAGTGTTTTTAGCTATTTTAAATATTAGATTTGTCATACGCTGTTTTATTATTGTTGTTAGCCACCCCGAGTCTATGGAGAGGGGCCGCATACAAATCTAATAAATAAATAAATAAACCTGGATAAAGTATGTGAATACTCTGTAACTAAAAACAGACCAAGTTTTAACTAACCAAGTAGCGATCATTCTGTTTTGGATGAATTCAGAGGGGATCTTCAGATCTTTGAGATAATTCAGAAGGCAGATTGTTTTTTGTTCATTGGCTTTTTAAGGTAACAATGGAAGTTAAAAGGGTGAGAAGAACCACACCATATATGAAAACCTCTATTCATTTTTAAGTGTACTGTATATTCTAAAGTCAGAGGGAAGATAGATGCCAAAAAATATGACTATGGAGGAAACAAAAGTTTACCATTGATTTCTTGAAAAAATAATAGTTAAGTTGGTTAAGCTAAATAGTTTTTCCAATGTAAAACTATTTATAATGGCTTTTCAGATTTATTGTTACCAATTATTGTAATAGAATGCAATAAAGTTTAATAGGTTTCCAGAAATTAAGCATAAGTTTGCATTTATTGTTCCTCTCCAAAGTAGCAAGGCTTTATTCTTCTTTTATTGGACAGAGTCTCTGTCTCTACTTAATGTAGATTATATAAAAAAAGCAAATCCTTAACCTGTTTGTTAATGTCCTTTCGATAAAGTTGCTGATCCTTTAGCTATTTCCTGAACTTTACCCTCCTTCTTTCCCTCTCTCTCTCTTCCCCTCTAGTTTCAGCCAGCTGGACAGTTACGTGCAAATATTTAAGGTCTCAGATCATCTCTGAAAATGAAATAATCAGATTTTCTCTCTCAGAAAACATGGGCTAGGGTTATTTGAATTCTGTGAGATGCTGTTCGACTGCAAACATAAAGGAAAAAGGGGAAAAAATATAAATGCATTTTGCATAAATGCATATAAATGTGCATTTGACCATAAACCACAATTGAATGTTTGTGCCAATAGAGGTCCTATTTACTTGAGGCTTTTTAAAAGACACATCAGTGTTGAAAAAGGGAGAAATCCACATTTTTTTTTTAATGCGGATAGAAGCAATAAATAGGAAGAAATCCACTTTAGACAGAATACATGCAAATCCATGAGAGTCTGACCTTTCTATAATCTTGTCCAGGTCTGATAAACGATGCACTGCTTGACTTTTTGGGTGGGGAAGAGAGATGTATGAACTACAGCAAGGAAGAATATTAGAACATGCCAATTTCATTGAATAAAGATTAAGTATTTGGGATTAGTTTGAACAGTGTGACATATTTAACCCAGTTCATATTTTCCCAAGCAAAGCGATATTTGAATATCCTTGACCTCTGATCTCCTCAGATAAGGTTTGGTTTCAGGGAAGGTTTGAATGGCCAAGAAATCTAGTTTTTTATTTATTTATTTATTTATTTATTTTGTCCAATACACAATGAGGGTTTTAGCGGGTATATATCTATATACTGTTCTGTCTGGGTCCCCCCAGACGCCAACACCAACCAAAAAGAGTATCCAGACACACTGGTAAAAAGCAAAGGCAGTTTATATACTGGAAAGCAAACACAGGTAACAAAAACTGTTCTTACAGACAGGAACACTATGAAGCTTCACAGAGGTTTCACGAAGGCCAGGCAATAAAACAGGATTCTTGCTGGCAAAAACAACGCTGGAGATAATAAAACCCACGCCTCCCCCAAGTCTTTCAGCCTTCTAGGCCACAAGCCAAGATCAGAGACGCCAAGAATCAAAGCAAGGTCACAGGACTCCCAGTTGATAACTCTCCACAAGTCTATAAGGGCAGGCCTGCCTTTTCAACCCTGCTGAGGAGAACCACATCCAAACCCAGCTGTTGCCAATTCAGGGATGGAAATACCTTTCTAATTGGCCCTTTCTTTGAGCCGCACGTCTCTGCCTCATGTCTATTATAGCCTGTGCGTCTTTATCCAATGAATCCAGGCTACTAGCTGGGGAGACCCCCCCCCCGGGGGGTCTCAGGCTGCTCTCCATCCTCCTCTTCCTGACGTTCCTCTCCCCCATCTGCCTGGTCCTCCCCCTCCTGGTCACTGTCCTCCTCCTCTGGGCATGGATCCAGCAGAGCTCCAGCCGGTCCCTGAGAAGCCTCAGGCTGAATCACAACAATATACACATAGTAAAATACATGATGAAGGTTATACAGGAGATATTCATGGTAAAATATATCTAAGAAATAATAGAAAAGAAGGTATAGTAATAGAACATATCAATGAAAGAATAGAAGAAGAGATATAGGAATTGAAGAAAAGTATAGGAGATATAGGAGAGCAATAGGACAGGGGACGGAAGGCACTCTAGTGCACTTGTACTCGCCCCTTACTGACCTCTTAGGAATCTGGATAGGTCAACCGTAGATAATCTAAGGGTAAAGTGTTGGGGGTTTGGGGATGACACTATGGAGTTCCACGCTTCGACAACTCGGTTACTGAAGTCATATTTTTTACAGTCAAGTTTGGAGCGGTTAATATTAAGTTTAAATCTGTTGTGTGCTCTTGTGTTGTTGTGGTTGAAGCTGAAGTAGTCGCCGACAGGCAGGACGTTGCAGCATATGATCTTGTGGGCAATACTTAGATCTTGTTTAAGGCGTCTTAGTTCTAAAATTTCTAAGCCCAGGATTGAATGTCTAGTCTCGTAGGGTATTCTGTTTCGAGTGGAGGAGTGAAGGGCTCTTCTGGTGAAGTATCTTTGGACATTTTCAAGGGTGTTGATGTCTGAGATGTGATACGGGTTCCAAACAGATGAGCTGTATTCGAGGATGGGTCTGGCAAAAGTTTTGTAAGCTCTGGTAAGTAGTGTGAGATTGCCAGAGCAGAAGTTACATAGGATTAGGTTTACAACTCTTGAAGCCTTCTTGGCTATATTGTTGCAGTGGGCTTTGGCACTTAAATCTTTTGTTATTAGTATATCAAGGTCTTTAACCGAGTGGGGGTTATCTGTGATAATTTGATTATTCAGTTCGTATTTGGAGTTCAGATTCTTCTTCCCAATGTGTAGGACAGAGCATTTCTCAGTACATTTGAAGCTGATCTTGTTTTGAATACAATGGAATGGAACGGAAGGGAAGGGAAGGGAAGGGAAGGGAAGGGAAGGGAAGAGAAGAGAAGAGAAGAGAAGAGAAGAGAAGAGAAGAGAAGAGAAGAGAAGAGAAGAGAAGATAACAGAACAGAATTTTATTGGCCAAAACTTAATGATAGGCCGGGAACAAATAAGCAAGCCAATCATATTAGGAACCAGTCAATATAAATTGTAAGGATACAAGCAACAAAGTTACAGTCATACAATCATTTCTGGTTAAAGATGGTGATAGGAATGATGCGAAGATCAATAGTAGTGCAGACTTAGTAAATAGTTTGACAGTGTTGAAGGAATTGTTTAGCAGAGTGATGGCATTCGGCGGGGAAAACTGTTCTTCTGTCTAGTTCAGTGGTTCCCAAACTTTCTTTGGCCATGCCCCACCTAAGCAGCTCTCAAATTTGTTTACTTGTTTGTTTGTTTGTTTGTTCATTCATTCATTCATTCAATTTTTATGCCGCCCTTCTCCTTAGACTCAGGGTGGCTTACAACATGTTAGCAATAGCACTTTTTAACAGACCCAGCTTATTGCCCCCACAATCCAGGTCCTCATTTTACCCACCTCGGAAGGATGGAAGGCTGAGTCAACCTTGAGCCGGTGATGAGATTTGAACTGCTGACCTACAGATCTACAGTCAGCTTCAGTGGCCTGCAGTACAGCACTCTACCTGCTGCGCCACCCTGGCTCTGTGATGCCCTGATAATCCTGCTCCCCCCCCTTCCATCCCTGTGACATATAGTTCTTACTATTAAAAAGATTTAGAATGAAGTAAAACTTAGAGCTATCAAGATTATACCTTGGTGCCATGGTAACTATAATGTTACCAATTATTATTTTCTATGAAACCGATGCTTCTTTGTATGTTTTTACCTCCACTTATTGTGTTGTGTTTTACAAAATAGAACAGTTTTACACTATATTGAACATAAATTTCCTTAGCTAATGCAATTAACTAATACAAAGTAGGATGTCTAAAGTTGAGCATCTAGAGGAAATTCGATGGGTTCTATCATGTGAGAAAGATTAAGCTACACAACAAGAATAAATGCACATGCAGCAACACAATTCACATAACCTGTGACATTAATGCCTTCTCACAATTTACTTACATTCCACAGCATGTTTACAAGGTTGTAAAAGTACTAAAAGGTGTTTCACAAATGTTTTGGCATTTGTCCCATTCTTGGAAGGAACAACTGCATTCTGATTGTGTTTCTAGAACAGGGGTGTCAAACCCAGGGTCTGGGGGCGAGACCTGGTCCGTAGGGTGCTTAGATCTGGCCTGCGGGGCTGCCCTGGAAACAATGAAAGACTGGCTTGTAGTGATGGGCGAACCGAACCCGCACAATTCGGGTCTGTACCGAATTTTGCGGTGTTCGGTATGCCGAAGACGAACACAATTTTTTTTCAAATCTTGGGCAAAGTTCGGGGTTGTGTTTGGCGTTTGGAGCTTTGACGCCACCGGCAGGTTGCTAAGGATGCCAAGGTGATCACTTCCTGGATTCCATGGAATCCAGGAAGTGATCACCTTGGCGTCCTTAGCAACCTGCCGGTGACGTCAAAGCTCCACCCCCGGAATCTCTTCGTGGGAGGGATTCCCCAGCTCCTTCAAAGGGAGGTCTTCATGTAAAAATAAACATTGTTATTTTTATGAAAAAGGATGCCGCAGCGGCGCTGCAAGCAAAGGGCAGTCCTTTCGCGTAAAAATAAACATGTCGAAGCTCCGCCCCTGGAATCTCTTTGTGGGAGGGATTCCCCGTTCGGGTTTGGTTCAGGTTCAGCCGAATTTTGCGTAAAGTTCGTCCGAACTTGCTGAACCCGAACACTGTTGGGTTCGCCCATTACCACTGGCTTGCAGTGCTTCTGCCAATAAAAATGAAGCTCGGGAGCGCCATGTGCAGTTCTCTCAAGCTCCATTTTCACTGGCAGAGGGTTGCAGGAGGCCATCGCAGCCTGAAATGGAGCTTAGGGGCCCGTTTTCACTGGCAGAAGGCCCAGGCCACCACAGGCGCCCTTGACACAAGTGACATTAAGTTGGCCACACTCACCCTGGCCACGCCTCCCACTTCCCCGAGGTCAAACACAACCCTCACTTGGTCCTCAATGAAGTCAAGTTTGACACCCCTGTTTTAGAATCTTGCCTATTTTCAGCTTTTTTTCCCTCCACAATTTGTTTGTTTGTTTGTTTGTTCGTTCATTCATTCGATTTTTATGCCGGCCTTCTCCTTAGACTCAGAATGGCTTACAACATGTTCACAATAGCACTTTTTAACAGAGCCAGCATATTGCCCCCACAATCCGGGTCCTCATTTTACCCACCTCGGAAGGATGGAAGGCGGTGATGAGCCAGTGATGAGATTTGAACTGCTGACCTACAGATCTACAGTCAGCTTCAGTGGCCTGTAGTACAGCACTTTACCTGCTGCGCCACCCCAGCTCTATTTTTTTATTTCCATCAAATTATATATTTCCATCCAATCAATATCCTATTTTGCAGCTATTTATACTACTATTTATTAGTCTGTTTTTCCTCTTTTCTTTGCACTCCCCTCCATCTATCTTCATCTTCTCCTTCTACCTTCTTTCTCCTTCCCTTCCTCTTCCTACTTTCCTCCTCTCCTCCCTTTTCTATTTTTGCATTTGCAGTGTTCCCTCGATTTTAGCGGGGGATGCGTTCCGAGACCGCCCGCGAAAGACAAATTTCTGCGAAGTAGAGATGCGGAAGTAAATACACTATTTTTGGCTATGAACAGTATCACAAGCCTTCCCTTAGCACTTTAAACCCCTATATTGCAATTTCCCATTCCCTTAGAAACCATTTAGATTATTACTCACCCTGTTTATTTATTAAAGTTTATTAAAAAAAAATTATTAAAGGCAAACAAAAGTTTGGCAATGACATATGACGTCATCGGGCGGGAAAAACCGTGGTATAGGGGGAAAACCCATGAAGTATTTTTTAATTAATATTTTTGAAAAACCGTGGTATAGACTTTTTGTGAAGTTTGAACCCGCGAAAATCGAGGGAACACTGTATTTATATTGGTGTAATTTTAAATTCTGTGTCATTTTGGCCAAAGGAGCATCCACATACAATTGAAATATACATATACAGTGTAGTACATAAAACTTGAGATATGATCCAATAGAACTGGATCAAACAAAGTCTTAATTTTTTCCCTCCTTTTGTTATTTTGCATCTTCCTTCTGACATAATTTTCATATAAGAAAGTAGCGATCAGATCAAGAAGAATTATAAATGTATATTCATTTTTTGAACTCCTTTTTGGAGACTGTACACTTTGAGAAGAAGGCAATTAGGGTATATTGGCCGAATTTAGAGCAAGATACTATTTCACACTCTCCCAATATGTGAAAAACATTTTAGAAATGGACCCGGATGAATATGGATGGTGGTACAATATATTTGAATCATGCTAAATGAAAAAGGCATGTGAAATATCTCCAGTTTGTGCCACTCAACAACATCACAAATTATGGGTGGGAATGAAGATTTTGCAGTATCCTTCCCCTGCCAAAGCCACCAAGTCATGCACACACAACCAGCAGGGGAAAAATTGAATTTGCCCCATAAGAATCCATGTCCTTCTCCATGATTTTGACTTTTTTATTTGCTCTAAGGCAGTAGTAGGCAAAGTTGGCTCTTATATGACACGTGGACTTCAACTCCCAAAATTCCTGAGATAGCATGATTGGCTCAGGAATTCTGGGAGTTGAAGTCCACTAGTCATAGAAGAGCCAACTTTGCCTACTGCTGCCCTAAGGTCATTACTGTTCTGCCGGCGTGTTTCAACCGCCCGTAATTACAGGGTAATTAGTCCAGGAAAACACACACCACACGATAAAAGGAAAACCCAAAAGTTTTTATAAACAGAACAACAGAAACAGCTCCCTTTTTAAACGTCAAAGGGATTTTCTGTTACACACAAGGCACAGGTTAAATGCAATCCAATTGCTCACCCAATACCTGGGAAATTGAGTCCAATTCTAAAGTCCAGAGAGTCCACACACAATCTTGAACAGCACAAAACCACGATCTTGACGAAACAATGAATCGGATAAACTGCCATGAGGCTAATTACAGCAGCCCCACCCAACCACAGGTGGCCTCATTTTCTTTTGTAATAATCCTTCAGTTGTTGTCTCCTGTGCATCACTCTACACATGCGTGGATGTGTCATTAATTCTTGTTCAGAATCCAGGGATGATACAGATGATTGATCTCCTCCTGGGCTGTCTGCCAAACTCCCCTCTTCCCTGTCACTCACGCTTCCTTGGTCAGAGAAGGCTTTGTCGGCAGATTCCATCGGGAGCAAAACAGGCCTGTGGCATGTGGATGTTTCCCCCACATCCACCTGCACATTCCTTGGGGCAGGAGCTGGGCCAGAGCTAACCACAACAATTACCAAGTTCTCTCTAGGTCTTGCTTTCCCTGACTCGCTTTATAATCTACTTCTGAATGCTACATAAAGTGATTCTGTGAACCTTACTCACAGAAGATTCACATTTCTTATGGACTAGTTGATGCTTGGACATGCTGCTCTTCCTGAATGTAGCATTTTCCTACTTCGTCCAAAATTGGAGCATCCCATCAGTAAAGAGGTAAGCCCATTAATAAACATCGGCACAGAAGTTGCTTTTCCTATAACAATTATTGCAATCTAAATCATTGCACACGGTTGAAGGTTAATCCCTCTGGTATTAATTTAGTTGCAATACAAGCAGATATGTTTCTGGGTATCCTTCCAACGTTTAGCATATTGTAAAAGTTTAATATCTATGTGGCCCAAACTAGAGATATTTCAAACCAGTGTGGTGGGCTTGCTATAAATTCAGCTTAGCTAAACATGCTTTAAGATATTAGACAGCAGCAAATTTCACTTTACAGTATCTCAGTAACACAGAAAGTAAAACACATTAAAACAACACAGAACAAAACCTTACTCTTTAGCCTGAATTTTGTTTTCTTTTTCCCCAATCATTTTGCACACAAAGATTCAAATGGGCCTGTTATCATTCAGTGATGTAAAATAGGGGTGGGTTCCACTTACCTTCCTTAGCGGTTTGCATTGCGATGGAAGTGCGTGTTTTGCGCGCACGTATCCCATCCCATCACACAAAACACCCGGAAATGACCCTCTGTGCATGACAAAAAGCCTTTGCATATGTGCAGAGGTGGGTTTTTTGCAAGTTGCGGCGACCAGAGGACCAGTTCGGGAATATGGAGTTACATATTTTTGCTGATAAGTGAAAAGGAAGGGAGCCTAGTATAGATATATTTCGGCTTTATTATGGCCTCATCAACTAGACACACCCTAACGGGATTTGAACTTATAGCCTTCTGCATGCAAGGCAGGATATTAACCTGTAAGCCACAAGCTCGCCTCCAAATCAGCCTTTACCAGAGAAGAGCTATATGGTTGTTTTTCTGTCAAAATAACCCTGGAATTCCCAAATATGGGAGGAAGCAACTTTGCTTTACCATAGGTGTGTGTGTTTCTAAGCTCATATGTACACAGGCAGAGAGTTTTGGGCATAGTACTTTTTCTTTAAAAATTAATACTGGTAAAACACAAATTTAATTAATGAACAATATAGAGTATGTCTGTTTCAATTAAGATAAATGAGATGCAGAATTTATTTCTCTAATTAGGATTTTTTTTAAAAAGAAGTCCAACCATATTGCCTCTATCATTTGAGCACCAGAAAACTGGCTAAGGTTTGCTAACTGATTGGCTTCTGTTTTAAAAAATAAGAATTTCCAATTTCCAATGTACTGAAACAGCAAAGAATTCAGCAGATTTGCATTAAAAAGGGAGATAAAAATAATTCATATCTCCGAGAGCATCCTTTCTCTGTGTGTGTGTGTGTGTGTGTGTGTGTGTGTTTGGGGAGGAAGTGAAAATAATGGCTACAAGAATGGTGGAAGGTCTTAAGCATAAAACGTATCAGGAAAGACTTAATGAACTCAATCTGTATAGTCTGGAGGACAGAAGGGAAAGGGGGGACATGATCGAAACATTTAAATATGTTAAAAGGTTAAATAAGGTCCAGGAGGGAAGTGTTTTTAATAGGAAAGTGAACACAAGAACAAGGGGACAGAATCTGAAGTTAGTTGGGGGAAAGATCAAAAGCAACATGAGAAAATATTATTTTACTGAAAGAGTAGTGGATCCTTGGAACAAACTTCCAGCAGACGTGGTGGATAAATCCACAGTAACTGAATTTAAACATGCCTGGGATAAACATATATCCATCCTAAGATAAAATACAGAAAATAGTAGAAGGGCAGACTAGATGGACCATGAGGTCTTTTTCTGCCGTCAGACTTCTGTTTCTATGTTTCTATGTCCATGACTACAAGATTACATGTACAGTCTTTTAATTTAAAGTGTGTGAGTCTCTCTCTCTCTCTCTCTCTTTCTCTCTCTCTGTCTGTCTCTGTCTCTCTCTCTCTCTCTGTCTCTCTCTCTATGTGTGCAATGAAATACTGTATGCCTCTCTCTCTAACCCTAATCCTAACCTTAAATATACCTTGGTCCTGCACCCTGAGACAGAAATAGAGGGGAATTGCTACACAAAACCAAAATTAAGCAACACAAACAGTCTATGCACAAGAGATAACAGAAATCAAACTTTTTGAAGACTTGGGGAAAATATTGAGTTGGGTGGGAGAAGGTTGGGATCTTTTGGGAAGTAGGAAGGAAGTGGGGGAGAATGATTTGGCAGGGGTTCTTTCATTGCAATATCCTAGTATACCCCCAATTCTTTCTTTCTTTTTGTTATAACCTGTTCTCTGTTGGTACAACCTTAACTGTATTCAGGTTTACAGAGCTAAAAATGGAACCAGGGTGTGTTTTATAAAAAGAACACAGAACAACAGAATAACAGAATTGGAAGGGAACTTGGAGGTCTTCTAGTCCAACGGTAGAAGCTTTCCTTCTTAAGAAGGAAACCCTACACACTATTATAAAATATTAACGGGCAGGTCTGATTGTAGACAGTGGTGACCTCGGGCATGTCAAAATGCACCAGAGAACACAAACTTCCCTAATCCTTCCCTCCCCCCCTTTTAGCTCAGAGTACTCCAGAGAGGACTTAAAGTTGTTGTTTCCTCCTCTTCCTCCTCCTGCTTCAACACCACGTCCTCCTCCTCCTCCTCTTCCTCTTCCTCCTCCTCCACCACTTCCTCATCCACTTCCTTCTCCTCCTTCCCTCTTCTTCTTCTCCTCCTCCTCCTCCTTCTCCTTCTGCTGCTTCTGTTTTTCCTCCTCCTCCTTCAACACCACGTCCTCCTCTTCCTCCTCTTCCACCACTTCCTCCTCCACTTCCTTCTCCTTCTCCTTCCCTCCTTTCTTCTTCTTCTTCTTCTTCTTCTTCTTCTTCTTCTTCTTCTTCTTCTTCTTCTTCTTCTTCTTCTTCTCCTTCTTCTCCTTCTTCTCCTTCTTCTCCTCCTCCTTCTCCTTCTCCTCCTCCTCCCCCTTTTCCTTCTCTTTCTTTCCTGTCCCATTCCCCACTTCTCCCTCCCTTCCACGGCATACTTTTTGACATGAAGCATTGAAAAAGTGAGAATTTCTTTCCTCTATCCCCTGCCTGCTTTTCCAACACCCTTTCTCATGGAAACCCTCTCCTTTGAAGAAGTGAAAGAACTCACCCCAAGCTGCCCGTAATCAGATTTCAGCCATCAGCCATCCTTTACCTGCACGGTAGAAGCTTGGCATCCAGAGAAGTAAAATGCAAACATTAATGTTCCCTCTCAGAAGATAATGCTGTGGGAAATGGGGCATGTTGCCATCGTGGTCTAGTTGCTGCCGTACTGTGCAGCCGACAACACAGTGATTACATTGCCAGTGATTATTTCATTCTTTTGGCAAGTGAATTCTCCCGAGGGTTAATTTACTAACCGAGTGTTCAGAGCAGTTTCTGACATTTTACCCTTGAGGATGGTCCCTGTAATTATTCCACGACATTATAGCATGCGAGTTCGCTCCCCACCCAGATGTTCAGCATCTCCTGCAGCACTTTAAAGAGGAACAAAAATATACATAAACTCAAGATAGTCAAGGTTATAACGCCATTGCTATAAATGTAGGAACCAGGGGAATAAGTGACACTTGATAGAACGGCTTTTATTTTCCAGCAAGTAGCAAAACCGGACTGGTACTTGCTAATCCTTCTACAGTGGTACCTCTACCTACAAACGCCTCTACTTAAAAACTTTTCTAGATATATCTCTTCTTCTATTCTTTCATTGATATGTTCTATTACTATACCTTCTTTTCTATTATTTCTTAGATATATTTTACTATGAGTATCTCCTCTATATCCTTCATCATGTATTTTACTATGTGTATATAGATACAGTAATACCTCGTCTTACGAACCTAATTGGTTCCAGACAAAAAAGTTCGTAAGACAAAACATTGTTTCCCATAGGAAACAATGTAAAATCAATTAATCCGTGCAAGGAAAAAAAAACACGCAGAAAAACGCCGCCGCCCGGCTGTCACCTTTTGAAACAGCCGGGGGGCTTCCCAGCGTCCTCCTGCACCCGAACGACAAACCCGAACTTCCGGGTTCGGCGTTTGGGAGGCCGCCGAGAAGCCCCCCCGGCTGTTTTAAAAGGTGACAGCCGGGCGGCAGGGCTTCGTATCATGAGGTACCACTGTATATACCCACTAAAACCCTCATTGTGTATTGGACAAAATAAATATTTTTTTAAAAAAAAATAAGAACCGGATGTTTTTAAATACATAATGACAATACAAAAAGATACAAACACATAAAATTAAAAACATAGTAGAAGAGGGCGAATGTGCAACAGGTCTGTATAGTAATATGAACTATATACATTCTCTATAGCCCATTATAGATAGTTTAATAATCTGAATTGCTTGTTAATTAACAAAGAATACAAGGAAGAAAAAAACAAAAAGAAAAACCAAGTAATGGTCTTAATTATTACACATAACTTTATCTTCTATATATATTATAGACTTGCACCAGGTAAGTTTCTTTTGCATAGTTAAAGGTTTAAGGTTTTTTGTGTGGGTATATTCTTTTTTAAGCCATATATAAATAAAATTTCCTTTAGAAAAAAAACAAGAACCGGATGTTCATGATTTTTTTTTGCCTCTTCTCAAGAACCATTTTCCACTTACGAACCCGAGCCTCTGAAACTGTAACCGGAAAAGGCAGGGAGAAGATTCCATGGGGCCTCTCTAGGAATCTCCTGAGAGGAAACAGGGCCGGAAAAGGCAGGGAGAAGACTCCATGGGGCCTCTCTAGGAATCTCCTGGGAGGAAACAGGGCCGGAAAAGGTGGAGAGAAGCCTCCAAACAATCTAGAAACTTAGCAATGCTTCTTGGAAGATCCTTAGAATTGGTTGCTTTAATTGTGATTATTACAAATTCCTGTTAAACGTGGGGATGGGAGAGGGATTCTGGAAGTGATACGCTGCCAAAAAATCTTACTGTCACACCGTGGGCATGGCTTATTTTGTGGATGTGTCTTGATGCTCATGTGACCGAGTGGGAGAGGCTTGATGGCCATGTGACTGGGTAGGAGTGGCTTGATAATCATGTGACCGGGGTGGCTTAAAGATCATGTGACTGGCTAAGAGTGGTAAATTTTCAAATAGGTGCTTGGACTTTTTCCCCCCAGTTGATTAAGTCACATTATTTGAATAGCCACAAAAATATGATAGACAGCATTATTTGTTGAAGAGCACAGTAGCATTTTAAGGTTTTTAATTTTCAGTTTTCTTTAATTGCTATAAAAGAAGAGCCCTTCACTCCTCCACTCAAAACAGAATACCCTACGAAAGTAGACTTACAATCCTGGGTCTTGAAAGCTTAGAACTACGATGCCTTAAACATGATCTAAGTATTGCCCACAACATCATATGTTGCAATGTCCTGCCTGTCAAAGACTACTTCAGCTTCAACCACAACAACACAAGAGCACATAACACATTAACCGCTCCAAACTTGACTGTAAAAAATATGACATTAGTAATCGGGTTGCTGAAGCGTGGAACTCATTACCGGACTCCTTAGTATCATTCCCTAACCCCCAACATTTTACCCTTCGACTATCCACGGTTGACCTCTCCAGATTCCTAAGAGGTCAGTAAGGGGCGTACATAAGCGCACTAGAGTGCCTTCCATCCCCCCATGTAGTCTCTCCTATATCTCGTATTTCTTCTCTACTATATCCTCTATAACCTTCATTGTGTATTATTGTGTATTGGACAAAATAAATTAAAAAAATAAAATAAAAAGTTCATTTCTAGATAATGATTAAAATGATTAAAGTGTTTTTGGGTAAAAACATACTATTTAATTATTTCCTATTTTAAAAGTAATTAAGGATCATACTAAGGCAGTGTTTTTCAACCAGTGTGCCGTGGCACACTAGTGTGCCGCGAGACATGGTCAGGTGTGCCGCGAAGAAGGAAGCTCAGGTTCCGGTCTCGCAACTTTTTGCTGAGAGAGAGTGAGAGACAGAGAGAAAGCGAGAGAAAGAAAGAGAGAGAGAGAGAGAGAGGAGAGGAAGGGAGAGAGAGAGAGAGAGAGAGAAATGAGCAAAAAGGGGAGGAAAAAAGAGAAATGAGAAAATGATTGAGATGGAGAATGAGAGGAGAGAAACAAAAGAGAGAGAGAAGTTACTCTTGATTTAAAGCATATGATAAAAAGCACCCAAAGAATAACAGAAAACCCCCCCAGCCCTCACCTGTTTTTGGAAATGGTTCAAGAGTGTGTGTACACACACACACACACAAGGGTGGGGAGGAGACAGGGATGGAAAAAGGGAGGAGAGTGTCTTAGGGTGTCATTTTGGTTGCTGGTGTGCCCCAGGATTTTGTAAATGTAAAAAATGTGCCGCGGCTCAAAAAAGGTTGAAAATCACTGTACTAAGGTACTAGAGAAGGAGGGACAATTAAAAAACTATTAAGTTGTTCTGTCAGGCTCTCTGGTAGACTCCTCCCAAAAATTCACAGGTATAAATTTCAGACACACACACGTTTGAAAATTCAAAACAATGTTCTTTATAATGAAAATTCACTTAAACCAAGCCCTCTTTTGGTACAGCAAAGAGCACTTGTCTCCAAACAAACTGGTAATTTGTACAAGTCCCTTATCAGTTCTGTGATACTTAGCTTGCAGC
Organism: Erythrolamprus reginae; assembly: GCF_031021105.1. Taxonomy (NCBI): domain Eukaryota; kingdom Metazoa; phylum Chordata; class Lepidosauria; order Squamata; family Dipsadidae; genus Erythrolamprus; species Erythrolamprus reginae. The sequence goes on along the minus strand of NC_091953.1, from coordinate 14,596,031 downwards.
TGTGAGGCAATTCACAGTCCTTCTTCTTTCACAAAGTGAAACACACTTTGTCTGGTTTAGTTTCAAAGCGGGGAAAAATCAACACACAAAAGGTCAAAGTCAGTAAAGCAGTCACGAAACACAACGATCAGATAATCCTCCATAATGGCCAAACCCACAGGCTGCTCTTTATAGCAGCCTCACTAATTACCACAGCCCCACCCAACCACAGGTGGCTTCATTTTCTTCGATAATAATCTCTCAGTTGTTGTTGCCTATGCATCGCTCTCCGCATGCGTGGCTGTATCATTAACTCTTGTTCTGAATCCAAGGAGGAGCTAGATAATTGATCTCCTTCTGAGGTGTCTGCCACATTCTCCTCCTCCCTGTCACTCATGTCTTCTTGGTCAGAGGAGCCTTCATCATCAGATTCCACCGGGGGCAAAACAGGCCTGCAGCATGTCGATGTCTCCCCCACATCCACAGTCCTTGGGGCAGGAGCTGGGCCAGAGCTAACCACAACATTAAGTATTCAATAAATAGTGCATAAACTTATTACACCCACTGCGTTGCCCCTCCCCATGGGTGCAGCAGCCCATTACTGGATTCTGGTCTCTTTTGGGCCCTTTGCTTCCTTTTATTTGTATGTGAATATGAACTTTATCTCTCCTTTGCTGTAGTTATTGCCAGGAAATCAAGAAAATTGACCTCTTCTCTTAGCCAAGAAACACGGAGTAGATTGTTTCCCATTCGTATAAACTCTACGCCATGGCTGGAGGGATTGTTGAAAAGAAGGATAAGCACGTGCAAAGCAAAATTTGATTAAAACTTGCAGTGTTTTCCTGAATTCTGCAACATGTGATAAAGCTCTGGACTGAATTTTGATGTTTCGCCAGGCAAAACACTTTTGGCAAAGACAGATATGCAGGGGGACACGTCAAGTGTAATAGTTCAGCTTGTTTGCTTTGCTCCCTTTTTAACTATCAGAGAAAAGAAAATGCAATTATGTTGATTGGGTCCATTTTACATGGAGAAAAGCCCTTAGTTAGAATACCAATTATAGGAAATCTATACAATTAAGAACCCAGAGCTATTCATATGGCATGTGGAACATGAGGGCAATTGCAGAAGGAGAAAGTCAATTCTGTTGGAAATACGAGTTGATAAAATTTGTTAACAGAGGTTCTTGATATTTTTACTCATTTTTGTTTATTTGTTGTTCTATCTGTTAACTATTTGCCAGGTTAATGTTGTGGTTAGCTCTGGCCCAGCTCCTGCCCCAAGGACTGTGGATGTGTGGGAGACATCCACATGCTGCAGGCCTGTTTTGCCCCCGGTGGAATCTGCTGATGAAGGCTCCTCTGACCAAGAAGACATGAGTGACAGGGAGGAGGAGAGTGTGCCAGACAGCTCAGAAGGAGATCAATTATCTAGCTCCTCCTTGGATTCAGAACAAGAGTTAATGATTCAGCCACGCATGAGGAGAGCGATGCATAGGCAACAACAACTGAGAGATTATTATCAAAGAAACTGAGGCCACCTGTGGTTGGGTGGGGCTGTGGTAATTAGTGAGGCTGCTATAAATAGCAGCCTGTGGGTTTGGCCATTGTGGAGGATTATGTGATCGTTGTGTTTCGTGACTGCTTTACTGACTTTGACCTTTTGTGTGCTGATTTTTCCCAGCTTTGAAACTAAACCAGGGCAAAGTGTGTTTCACTTTGTGAAAGAAGAAGGACTGTGAATTGCCTCACAGCTGCAAGCTAAGTATCACAGAACTGATAAGGGACTTGTACCAATTACCAGTTTGTTTGGAGACGAGTGCTCTTTGCTCTACAAAAAGATGGCCTAGTTTAAGTGAATTTTCATTATAAAGAACATTGTTTTGAATTTTCAATCGTGTGTGTCTGAAATTTGTACCTGTGAATTTTTGGGAGGAGTCTACCAGAGAGCCCGACAGAACAGTTAATGGGACATGATGACAGGTTAATTATTTATAAACAGAATTAGAAGTTTTAAAAATCTGAGGGCCTGTTTTACAAGGAGGGGGAAACTAATATTGTTGTAATCTTTTCATCAATATTTAGCTAGTGGGGAAATACAGGGGGTGGACAAACAAATGGAAACACCTTGAAAAATCTTGCAGCTCTTCCGTGGAATCCAGATTTGTGAAGCTCCCTTCGAACAGTTTTTGTGGAAACTGGGTTCTGTACATGTCTATTGAGCTCTGCAGTGATTTTAGGAGCTGCGCTCTTGCGATCCGCTCTAACAATTCCCTTTAGAGTCCGACGGTCTCTCCCAGACAACTTCGACTTTCGACCGGACCTGTGCTTGGCTGAGGACTTTTTCCCTTCTCTTTCAAAAGCAGTCATTACTTTTGAGACATTACCTCTTGAAACGCCAAACATTTGGGCACTTTCTTTTTACACTAGCACCTGCCATTTGAGCACTAACAATTTGGCCTTTTTGAAAGTCTAAGAGGTTTGACATTTCTAGAAGGTTATAACCAATTTCCTTAAATTTCTGTTTAAAAAAGATAGTTTTAAAAAAAACATATCAAATAACAGAATTTTTAAAAAACATTAAAATATGCCAAGTTTTGATTGATTTGAACATGTTCAAACATTATGATGCCCAAAAGTCAAGTGTTTCCATTGTTTTGTCCACCCCCTGTATGTGTATGTGTATTTGTGTACATGTATTTTTTCCTCTCAATATACCTTTTTGTTTTTTATTTTTTGTTTTTTGGTTGGTCTGTTTCTGTGAATTTTCGGGGGAGTTTTTTGGTTTATTTATTTATTTATTTATTATTTGGATTTGTATGCCGCCCCTCTCCGAAGACTCGGGGCGGCTCACAACAAGTGAAAAACAATCCAATACAATCCAATTAATTAAAATATTATAAGTTTAAGAAAATCCCCAATACTAACATACACACATACAGGCATACCATATATAACTTCAACGTGCCCAGGGGGAGATGTTTAGTTTAGTTTAACTTGGTGTGTGCAGTATGCTCCCTCCCATATTTGGGTATGCTACTGTTCTGTCGGGCTCTCTGATAGGAGCGTCCCGAAAATTCAAGGATACAAATTTCAGACACACACACGTTTGAAAATTCATAACAATGTTCTTTATCACAAAAGTCAAAATAAACTAAGCACTCTTTTTGTATTGCAAAGAGCAGTCTTCCCCAAACAACCAGATAGTCTGTACAATTTCCCTTAAGCAGTCATTAAGTACTTAGCCAGCAGTTGGGGAGAAACTTCACACCCCTTCTTCTTCCAACGAAGGGAGACACACCCACACGCTGCTCTGCTTTGGTTTCAAAGCCGTGAAAAAGCAACAAAGTCGAGCACACAAGATTCCTGACGAAACTGCAACAGATATTCTTCCACAATGGCCAAACCCGGCTGCTGCTATTTATAGCAGCAGCCCTAATTACTGGAGCCCCACCCAAACACAGGTGGCCTCCCTTATTTCTTGTAATATGTTCTTACTTGGTCTCTTCTACGCATAATTCTGTGCTTGCATGGGTCCAACATGTCATCATCTGAAGCTATAGAAGATAAGGAAGATTGACTGCCTTGGCTGTGTGCCAAGCCCTCCTCTGCTGAGTCACTCCCACTTTCTTCTTCGTCCGAGAAAACTAAACTCTGAACTGACTCTGTCGGCAATAACACAGCCTTGACATATTGAAGTTTCCCCTGCATCCACCTCCCCATTCCCTGGGGCAGGAGCTGGGCCAGAGCCAACCACAACACCTAGGGTGATTCGAAAGGAAAAAAGCAACATATATAACTCTTCCCTGGTACAAGCTGAAACAAGGAGGAGAACCTGTGGCCTAGAGGTTAAAAGCTACTGCCTTATAGGCAGACTCCCCAAATCCCGGTAAAGGGTATGGCTAGCTGATGAGATCTAAATAGCTTGAAATAGATCTATACTAGTCTCCCTTCATTGTCATTATCAGCAAAAATATGTTGCACGCATATGAACAATATTACATTGCATAGTCCTGGATTATCTACTGTTCTGTCAAGCTCTCTGGTAGACTCCTCCCAAAAATGCACAGATACAATTTCAGACACACACACATTTGAAAATTCAAAACAATGTTCTTTATAATGAAAATTCACTTAAACCAAGCCCACTTTTGGTATAGCAAAGAGCACTCGTCTCCAAACAAACTGGTAATTTGTACAAGTCCCTTATCAGTTCTGTGATACTTAGCTTGCAGTTGTGAGGCAATTCACAGTCCTTCTTCTTTCACAAAGTGAAACACACTTTGCTCTGGTTTAGTTTGAAAGCAGGGAAAAATCAGAACTCAAAGGTCAAAGTCAGCAAAGCAGTCACGAAACACAACGATCAGATAATCCTCCACAATGGCCAAACCCACAGGCTGCTATTTATAGCAGCCTCACTAATTACTACAGTCCCACCCAACCACAGGTGGCCTCATTTTCTTTGATAATAATCTCTCAGTTGTTGTTGCCTATGCATCGCTCTCCGCATGCGTGGCTGTATCATTAACTCTTGTTCTGAATCTAAGGAGGAGCTAGATAATTGATCTCCTTCTGAGCTGTCTGCCACACTCTCCTCCTCCCTGTCACTCATGTCTTCTTGGTCAGAGGAGCCTTCATCATCAGATTCCACCGGGGGCAAAACAGGCCTGCAGCATGTGGATGTCTCCCCCACATCCACAGTCCTTGGAGCAGGAGCTGGGCCAGAGCTAACCACAACTATCTACAATGGAAGATCTTCTTAGCCTTCTTAACAATTAAGGTTGCAATCTGAATCCTGCAATGTATTTGGACCTTTATCCAAGAGAAAGAGTAATTCAAAATCTAACAGTATTTATGCATTGTTTTGATTTCAGTGTTGCCGTACTCATAAAACTCTCAGTAGTACACAAAAACGATAGAAAATATTCAAAGCACAAGTGATTGCAATCAAAGCAATCAAAAATCACAAGCCATTGCAGTCAAATCCCAACAGTTCGTCATTATTTATACTTCAAGTCTACTCAGAGTTTTTATTTTGACGAAACCCTTAAAATAATTTTCAGAAGTCATGGAACTCCTGCATATAATAAAATTTGAAAACTTTGCAATATAATTCACTTTTAACCTGCTGGAGATGACCATACTGAGCCCAAGGAAGGGGTCAAACATGTCATATGTCACAAATCCTTTCATGTCCACAACAGGTGGAGGTTCCTACCTTTTACCACCACCGGAATGCTCCTGGTGTGAGATTTGGTGTGAGAATGCAATTGGTGTGAGAATGCTCCTGGCATGAGATTTTGCTTCTGCACTAGAGATGGGCGAACCGAACCCACACAATTCGGGTCCATACCGAATTTTGCGGTGTTCGTTATGTCAAACACGAATTTTTTGAAACTTCGGGCAAAGTTCGGGGTCGCGTTCGGGGTCGCTTTGATGTCAACGCAGGTTGCTAAGGATGCCAAGGTGATTCCAGGAAGTGATCACCTTGGCATCCTTAGCAACCTGCCGGTATACGTGACATCAAAGCTCTGCCCACAGAATCTCTTGGTGGGATTCCCCATTCGGGTTCAGGTTCGGTTTGGGTTCGGCCAAATTTTGCGTAAAGTTCGTCTGAACTTGCCGAACCCGAACACTGTTGGGTTCGCCCATCACTATTCTGCACATGTGCCAGAAGCCAAATGTTATGTGAGGACACATGTGTGAGCGAGGTTTCGATGATTTTCACTCATATTTTTGCTTCCGTGTATGCAAGGAAGCAAAAAATTGCAAAAAAAAAATTGGGTGAAATCTTCCGCGCAAGAGCATCCTCGTGTGAGATTTTACTTCCAGCACATGAGCAGAAGCCCAATCTCTCTCTTGTTTAAAAAAATAAAAATAAATTTATATATTTTTAATTTAATTTTTTTATTTAAAACAAAACAAAACATTGAAACACACAAAAAACTCACTAAAATAAAATAAAATAAAATAAAATAAAATAATGAAATGAAATGAAATGAAATGAAATGAAATAAAATAAAATAAAGAAATGAAATGAAATGAAATAAAATAAAATAAAATAGCAAAACAAAACAAAATAATAAAATATCTATCTTAGTACAGTTTGGTCAGCACACTCCCATCAGATACAAATTCTAGTCTTCTAATCTTGGAAGGCAATACATTGTCTGTTTCTTAAAAACTCAGTTTGCTGCATTGACATATATCCAGGATGTTGCTCCTTTGACATGGAAACTACCCATGACTTCAAGTAAGAGAAGCTATATTATCAATTCTTAAAGTTAAATATTACCTCCCATATAACGACTAGTAGATGCATTTCATGAAAAAGTCAAACTGTTACATGAACTTTGAGGATCAATGGCTCAGTTCAAACCTGTGCTTACTGTCACTCAGAACACAAGCCATCTCTCTCTCTCTCTCTCTTTTTGAAGACAAAGCAAACCTTTGTTCACTCGAATATTTAAAATGACATGTTCAGATTGACTTGAATGAAATCAAGCACACTCAGTGCATAGAAGTAGATGTTTTCACTGACTGCAACTGGTCTATCAATTAAATATGCCACAGGCTATTATCTTTCCTGAAAAGTCACTCACTTTAGCTGACTACTTTGAACCATGCTGTTTTCATAATTTTTGATTCATGTTCCCAGCGACTTTCCATTTTGAAAGCTGTGCAATTAAACCATGTGATTTCCCAAACACAGTGAAGGAATAAGGTTTGTTGAGGGTTATTTTGAAATAAATGTCAAGTCCATCAGATTTTTTCCCAGGCAGCACTGCCTATCACAATCCAGCATATACTGTATGGCACAGTATGGCACACTCACCCCCAGCAAAAGTGGATAGAAATGTCTGTGCATCAGTGCCAGTCCTTTGGTGAATGGTAACCGGACTAGGGTGGTGGGGTCCTTTTACAGTGCTGAACCTCGTCTGTTCTGTCTTTGTCATTGCCCGCCTCTTCAATTACTCCAACACTCCGCAGTCTGCATTGGTTGCCGATCAGTTTCCGGTCACAATTCAAAGTGTTGGTTATGACCTATAAAGGCCTTCATGGCACTGGACCAGAATATCTTCGGGACCACCTCCTGCCGCATGAATCCCAGCGACCGGTTAGGTCCCACAGAGTCGGCCTTCTTCGGGTCCCGTCGACTAAACAATGTCGTCTGGCGGGATCCAGGGGAAGAGCCTTCTCTGTGGGGGGGGCGACCCTCTGGAACCAGCTCCCCCCTGAGATTAGGATTGCCCCCACCCTCCCTGCCTTTTGTAAACTCCTTAAGACCCACCTCTGCCGTCAGGCATGGGGGAACTAAAACACCTCCCCCTTGCCCATGTTGTTTTGTTGATTGATTGACTGTGTGCCTGTTTATATATATATATTGGGATTGTTTTATGAAATTACTAATTTTAAATTGTAATTAGATTGGTGGGCATTGGATTTTTATTATGTACTGTTTTTTATTATTGTTGTGAGCCACCCCGAGTTTGCGGAGAGGGGCAGCATATAAATCCAATAAATTTAATCTAATCTAATCTAATCTTCTGTCTCTTTTCCACAGTGCAGGAGTCAATACGCAGAGCTGGCATGTGAGAGGACAACTATCTGGTCCTCTCAGGCTCTGCTTGATTTTTTCCCCTTCTGTTCCTCTTCTAAACCAGTGAAGGGCTGCAAAAGTTTTTACTACCACGCTGTGGGCGTGGCTTATTTTGTGGGTGGGGCTTGTCAGCCATGTGACCAGGTGGGAGTGGCTTGATGATCATGTAACTAAGGTGTGCCTTAAAGGTCATGTGATTGGCTTAAAGGTGGCCAACTTGATGTCACTCACATCAAGGGTTTAGGTTAGGGTGCCTGGCCTCTCCTCGCCTCAAAGAGATACAATTTCCCCATCTATTTACTATTACTGAACATCCAAAATATTTAATTCTATGTACATATCCCATATATGCAGTGAAAACCAAAATTTTTACTACCACACTGTGGGTTTGGCTTATGCAGGACGCCCTGCATTTTCTTTCAACATCTTTCAGTGCAAATTGGGTGCTCTGGGGTGGAGCTCCATTTTCACTACCCCATTACGTTCCCCTCCCATCCGGGCAGTAGTGCACCCCTGCATATATGTACATACATGCACACAGAAATATACATTAGGTACTATATAAACTGTATTTGTATGTACGCCCACACACGCACAGCTCTTCTAAAATTATACACATTCAACCTCATTTACTGCGATAGGAAAAACATACCCAGAGCCCAGAAGGAAAAAAGAAAAAAATTCAAATTCAAATTTTTTCTACTGGTTCTGCATACCTGACCAAAATTTTTCTACCGGTTCTGCATGCCTGACCGTACCCATAGGACCCCATCACTGCCCTAAACCCAGATGTATCTAATGGTCAGATGCATCTTATTGTGTGAAAAATACAGTAATCGTAAGCAATACTCTCTAGGAAATTCCTACAGATTTGGACGAAGAGTAATGCTACCCAGAGTCATTTTGTCATGATATGGTCAGGTGCATCTTATCCTGTGAAAAATATAGTACTTGTAAGCAATACTCTTGCAATGCTAAAAAAAAAAGTCAGTTTAAAATCGAGAAAATTCATAACACAAATATATTGTGAGCCGCCCCGAGTCCTCGGAGTGGGGCAGCATACAAATCTAATAAATTATTTTTTTTTATTATTATTATTATTATTATTATTATTATTATTATTATTATTATTTGTGGTTAGCTCTGGCCCAGCTCCTGCCCCAAGGACTGTGGATGTGGGGGAGACATCCACATGCTGCAGGCCTGTTTTGCCCCCGGTGGAATCTGCTGATGAAGGCTCCTCTGACCAAGAAGACATGAGTGACAGGGAGGAGGAGAGTGTGGCAGACAGCTCAGAAGGAGATCAATTATCTAGCTCCTCCTTAGATTCGGAACAAGAGTTAATGATACAGCCACGCATGCGGAGAGCGATGCATAGGCAGCAACAACTGAGAGATTATTATCAAAAAAATGAGGCCACCTGTGGTTGGGTGGGGCTGTAGTAATTAGTGAGGCTGCTATAAATAGCAGCCTGTGGGTTTAGCCATTGTGGAGGATTATCTGATCGTTGTGTTTTGTGACTGCTTTACTGACTTTGACTTTTTGTGTGCTGATTTTCCCCCGCTTTGAAACTAAACCAGAGCAAAGTGTGTTTCACTTTGTGAAAGAAGAAGGACTGTGAATTGCCTCACAGCTGCAAGCTAAGTATCACAGAACTGATAAGGGACTTGTACAAATTACCAGTTTGTTTGGAGACGAGTGCTCTTTGCTATACCAAAAGAGGGCTTGGTTTAAGTGAATTTTCATTATAAAGAAGATTGTTTTGAATTTTCAAACGTGTGTGTGTCTGAAATTTGTACTTGTGAATTTTTGGGAGGAGTCTACCAGAGAGCCCGACAGAACAATTATTATTATTATTATTATTATTATTATTATTATTATTATTATTTCCCCCCAAAGCATTCCCAGGAAATTCCTATAGATTTGGACAAAGAGTAGTGCTACCCAGAGTCATTTTGTCATGATATAGGTTGCAAAAAGTTGCCCCGAAATGCTTCCAGTCAGCGAAGCAGTGGAAGTGATGTGCCGGTGCCTGGAGGCTGTTGGGGCCTGGATGGGTGTCAACAAACTCAAACTCAATCCAGACAAGACGGAGTGGCTGTGGGTGTTGCCTCCCAAGGACAATTCCATCTGTCCGTCCATTACCCTGGGGGGGGAACTGCTGACCCCCTCAGAGAGGGTGCGCAACTTGGGCATCCTCCTCGACCCACAGCTGACATTGGAACATCATCTTTCGGCTGTGGCGAGGAGGGCATTTGCCCAGGTTCGCCTGGTGCACCAGTTGCGACCCTATTTGGACAGGGAGTCATTGCTCACAGTCACTCATGCCCTTATCACCTCGAGGTTCGATTACTGCAACGCTCTCTACATGGGGCTACCTTTGAAAAGTGTTCGGAAACTTCAGATCGTGCAGAACGCAGCCGCGAGAGCTATCGTGGGGCTTCCTAGATTCGCCCACGTTTCTACAACACTCCGTGGCTTGCATTGGCTGCCGATCAGTTTCCGGTCACAATTCAAAGTGTTGGTCATGACCTTTAAAGCCCTACATGGCATTGGACCAGAATACCTCCGGAACCGCCTACTACCGCACGAATCCCAGCGGCCGATAAGGTCCCACAGAGTTGGCCTTCTCCGGGTCCCGTCGACTAAACAATGTCGTCTGGCGGGCCCCAGGGGAAGAGCCTTCTCTGTGGCGGCCCTGGCCCTCTGGAATCAACTCCCCCCGGAGATTAGAACTGCTCCCACCCTCCTCGTCTTCCGTAAACTACTTAAGACCCATCTATACCGCCAGGCATGGGGGATTTGAGACACCTTTCCCCCAAGCTTATTATAATTTATGTTTGGTATGTATGTGCTGTTTGGTTTTTAATTGATAGGGTTTTTTAGTTTTTTCTTAATATTAGATTTGTGCCTGTACAATATTGTTTTATCGCTTGTTGTGAGCCGCCCCGAGTCTTCGGAGAGGGGCGGCATACAAATCTAATAAATTATTATTATTATTATTATTATTATTATTATTATTATTATTATTATTCAAGAAATAAATTTAATAAATGAATAAATAAATACGGTTTGATCTTCAGCAGCATAGTAATCATATTTCACATTTATAGCTAACTGGATTTCTAACACTCATAGTCTGTTAGTATACATATTCATTCTTCATTTTATTTTTCCCACATTTCTGACCTTCACAATAATTTGGCCACTATTGGTCAGGGAACCCTGAGCTACATTCATCTGAAAATTGTATATGGCTTGGAGTCTAATCTAGGCTTACTTTTCTTACATTCTAATTTCTTATATTTCACTGTTAAAGCAGTACTCTAGAGTGTTATGTGGTTGTCTTAAAAGCTACCAAAGTATCTTCTGATTTACAGTAATAAAACAAAATGTTGAACTGATTATTTTATATTTCTGTATAAAACGCATCATGACAGGGAGCAAATTCCTCCACCCTGCCAGCTCCTGCCTTCCCTAAAAATGCTTTATCACAAGGAAAAGTAATTTAACCTGAGATCTGGAGCTGATTCATTAGCTTCTATTGTACAATCAAAGGACACCTTTGAAGGAGCTGGTCGGTGTTTACACCCTTCACAAAGACACCTGATGGGGGAATGTTAGGGAAACTTTCAGTAGTGGCGGCTACATAATAGTATTACTGTTAAAAGTATGCATGATAAATCCTCAACGCCTAGACTCTAAAATTTCAGTAGTAAAATGGAACAATTCACCAGTTAATAATACTACATTTAGGTGAGCCTTTAGAAAAGGCATTTATAACCTTTTTAATTGCAATTGTAGTTCTTTTTAAAAAAATTAGATTTGTATGCCACCCCTCTCCGTAGACTTGGGGCGGCTCACAACAATGACAAAAACAATATACAGCATAACAAATCTAATGATTAAAAGAAAACATCTAAAAACCTATCATTTAACACAAGCATACCATACATAAAACTCTGTAAGCCTGGGGGTGATGTCTCAATTCCCCCATGCCTGGCGATATAGGTGGTCTTAAGTAATTTATGAAAGGCAAGGAGGGTGGGGGCAGTTCTAATCTCTGAGGGGAGTTGATTCCAGAGGGCCAGGGCCACCACAGAGACGGCTCTGAAAATCTTAGTTCACTCGATCAGTAGTCAGCCTTTCTTAAATTAAATTTCAAAATATTACATTAGAAATCACAACTTTTCAAATGATGCCTGTCTCACAAATTCTAGAGAGGGATCATATATGCTATTTGTTTGTGAGACTTTTGTGCTGTTTCAAGTGTAACAAATACCGTGTTTTCCCAAAAATAAGATACTGTGTTATATTAATTTTTGCTCCAAAAGTTGTGTTACGTCTTATTTTCGGGGGGTGCCTTATATTTCTCAAATAAGACAAATTCACAGGCAGAAAATCTGATACCCCCAAAGAAAGGGTACCGTATGGTACACTGATTACGGTATGGTACCTGTCAGTATGGCACCCCCACACACAAACGACGGCACTTATATGGTACAACAGTATACTCCCAATATTGCAGCTTCCGGCCACCAGAGGAACTACAGTCTATGCACTGTAGTGGAGACTATAATGGTGGTGAGACAGCAGCAGACTGTGTCTGCTGTACTGGATGGTACAAAGCAATGGAAGGGGCCAGCAGGGGACGCCACATTATTACGGTACCGCTATGAACAGCTTTGAATGGTACCGTATGTTTTTCCACCGTACTGTATGTAAACTTGACTACGCCTTATTTTTGGGGGGTGCCTTATATTAGCAAATTCTGCAAAACCTCTGACATGCCTTACTTTCGGGGTACGTCTTTTTTCCCCCGGGAAACAAGGTATAAACAGGGTATACCCTTGAAAAAGAGTATAGGCACATAACGTTTTCAATATCAATAATAAACAAAACCCCTATCCTTAGGATATGCATTAGGCTCAAACTCTTCTCACATATCCAGACACTGGAAACATCCATTTGTGAAAAAAATGCAATTATCGCAAAATTATAATATCTCTAACTCCAAATCCTAAATTTTACAAGTGGTCCAGAAGTATACAATGTCTAATGGTATTCAAGATCACCGAGAGATTTATTCCTCTTATCTAAGCTCTGCCTTTATGAAAGTAACCAGTGTTGGTCTGATATAATCCATTTAATGTCTTTGCAGCTCTCGATTTATCGTTTTCTCAAAATCCTCCGAAAAGAGGAGGGTTGCCAAAGATACCACTCAACACCAAGTTGGACATTAGTTGGCAAATTATTCAAAGAAACTTACCTCCTCTTTGTCATAATAAGGAGGTCATAATTATTCAGACATAACCATTGTTCCATCCAAGCGTGGTCTCAATAATCAGGAGCATTGGGAATTTAGCTCACAGTGGAATTTCTCCAAAGATTTTGTCTACTTCCTCAGGATTAACAAGGTCCAACACTTTGAGGTTTCCAACAAAATTCACGATGTGGGTTTGGAACCCATCTGGGTCCATCTCATGTGTACAATGGAACATATTAGCTATAGCTCTTTGTTAAAGCATTGATTTTTCATTTAATTAGGGAAGAAAGTTGAGTGGTTGGTGGCGTAGAGGTGGAGCTCTCCCCTCAAGTCAGGAGTGGTAGATATTTCTCTCTCTGGGCACGAAAAGATAATATCTGTTGTGAACTCCACATTGGCGACAGGAAGGGCATCCGGCTAATAAACGCTCAGCTCCATTCAGTTGCCTCAACTCCACCCAAGGGATTATGAGGTCATAAAAAGACAGGAAAAACAATAAGGAAGAAAGTTCTAATAAATAGAATGTTGAATGCACCATAGTTCCTATGAGGTAGTATAGTTCCTATGAGATAGATAGGCTTGGCTTAAAAGAGTGGTTAAAAGCCTTCTCACATAGTGACCAAACTGAATATTGCAATCCATATGGTCAAAAACTACAGAGACACCAATTAAATTACAACTAAACTTATATTTGTATATCACTGATTGCATGACCTCTATAAGTGCCATACGCTAAATAAATAATATTTATTTAGCGTATGGCTAAATAAATAAATATTTATTTAGCTTATGGCTAAATAAATAAATATTATTAATTCCACTCCACTCGCAACAGAATATCCTACGCAATTAGACAGAAAGCTTAGAACTATGTTGCTTTAAATATGATCTAAGCATAGCCCATAAAATCATGTGCTATAACGTCCTTCCTGTCAACAACTACTTTAGCTTCAAATTACTTTAGAAGAAATTTAATTGGTGTCTCTGTAGATTTTGACCATATGGATTGCAATACACGAGCATACAACAGATATAAACTTAAAGTAAACCGCTCTAAACTCGACTGCAGGAAATACGACTTTAGTAACCGAATAGTTAATGCATGGAACTCACTACCTAACTCTGTAGTATCACCACCTAACCCCCAAAACTTTACCCTTAGACTATCCACTCTTGACCTCTCCCGATTCATAAGAGGTCAGTGAGGGGCATGCATAAGTGCACCAGTATGTCTTCTGTTCCCTGTCCTAATGTTTCTCTCTTACTAGTATTGTGTATATAAACATTGTTATATCTTTGAATACTACCAATTCCCAGTTGACAAAATAAATAAATAAATAATAAATAACCAAGGTTCTTTCTACTGAAAGAAATTTCAAGAGCGATTTTTCTTTCATGAAATTAAAAGGCAACTTATTAAAAACACAAATCTCTCTTCTACCTTTCTGCCAATGAATGGCACCCAAGGAGCTTAGCAAAAAATAATTTAGTTCAAAATCACCAGGAAGAGCATAATTAAAAACTCATTAAAAGAAGCCGTGAGTAAAGTGGTGGTGGCGGTGGAATCTCTCAGCATCTCTACACAATTTTAACAGCTAAAACCAGCTTAGACATCAAAGGTCTGCTTAGATAAAAAGAAACTGCCAATGGAACAACGATGGATAATGATCATCCAAAGCTCCAGAAGTGAAAAGTGAGTTCTTTTTTTTTATTATCTGGATTCCCATCAAACCTCTTAGAAGGTGGAGAGACTTAGAAGAAAAGCTTCTCTTTGTATTGTTAGGAGCTGAAGGTTCAGTAGAGCCTTTTGAAGGAAAGAAGTTGGACACATGGCAACTCCAAATCTCAACTAGCAAATGCTCTGTCCTACACATTGGGAAAAAGAATCTGAACTCCAAATACGAACTGAATAATCAAATTATCACAGATAATCCCCACTCGGTTAAAGACCTTGGTATACTAATAACAAAAGATTTAAGTGCCAAAGCCCACTGCAACAACATTGCCAAGAAGGCTTCTAGAGTTGTTAACGTGATCCTACGTAGCTTCTGCTCTGGCAATCTCACACTACTTACCAGAGCTTACAAAACTTTTGCCAGACCCATCCTCGAATACAGCTCATCTGTTTGGAACCCATATCACATCTCAGACATTAACACCCTTGAAAATGTCCAGAGATACTTCACCAAAAGAGCCTTTCACTCCTCCACTCGAAATAGAATACCCTACGAGACTAGACTTTCAATCCTGGGCCTAGAAAGTTTAGAACTAAGACGCCTTAAACAAAATCTAAGTATTGCCCACAAGATCATATGCTGCAACGTCCTGCCTGTTGGCGACTACTTCAGCTTCAACCACAACAACACAAGAGCACACAACAGATTTAAACTTAATATTAACCGCTCCAAACTTGACTGTAAAAAATACGACTTCAGTAACCGAGTTGTCAAAGTGTGGAATTCATTACCGGACTCCATAGTGTCATCCCCAAACCCCCAACACTTTACCCTTAGATTATCTACGGTTGACCTATCCAGATTCCTAAGAGGTCAGTAAGGGGCGAGTACAAGTGCACTAGAGTGCCTTCCGTCCCCTGTCCTATTGCTCTCCTATATCTCCTATAACTTTCTTCTATTCCTATATCTATTCTTCTATTCTTTCATTGATATGTTCTATTACTATATCTTCTTTTCTATTCTTTGTTAGATATATTTTACTATGATTATCTCCTCTATAACCTTCATCATGTATTTTACTATGTGTATATAGATATATACCCACTAAAACCCTCATTGTGTATTGGACTGACTAACTAACTAACTAACTAACTAACTAAATAAATAAATAAATAAATTGATCTCAACCCATCACTAAAAGAAGCTTCATCAGTATGTCTGCAGGGAATTTGAACAAATCAAGATAACTACGACCATTAAATCGAAGTCGCCGTATTGATTTTTTTCTGACTGAAGGTACCTTTGGATGTCCTCCATGGGTTAACAGTTGATCAGCTGAATCAGTACTTTTATTCAAACTATAAATTAATTACTTAACTTATTAACCATAGAGTTGCTTTGGTATATTTATCTCCTATGCTCCCATTTACAGGGAGTTGTTGGCTGCATAGTTAGTGGTATAACAAGCAGGAAGAGGGAGATTGTGATCCCGCTGTCAGACCACAGTTGGAATACTGTGTTCAGTTCTGGAGACCTCACCTACAAAAAAGATATTGACAAAATTGAACGGGTCCAAAGACAGGCTACAAAAATGGTGGAAGGTCTTAAGCATAAAACTTATCTGGAAAGACTTAATTCACTCAATCTGTATAGTCTGGAGGACAGAAGGGAAAGGGTGTGTGTGTGATTGAAACATATGTTAAAGGGTTAAATAAGGTTCAGGAGGGAAGAGTTTTTAATAGGAGAGTGAACACAAGAACAAGGGAGCACAATCTGAGATTAGTTGGGGAAAAGATCAGAAGCAACGTGAGAAAATATTATTTTACTGAAAGGGTAGTAGATGCTTGGAACAAACTTCCAGCAGACGTGGTTGCTAAATCCACTATAACTGAATTTAAAACATACCGGGGATAAACATATATCCATCCTAAGATAAAATACAGGAAATAGTATAAGGGCCGACTAGATGGACAACTAGGTCTTTTTCTGCCGTCAATCTTCTATGTTTCTATTTTGTAACTAGATAAAAACTATATTAGTCCTCCGTTGGCCTAGTTAACTATGGTTGTCCACCCCATGAATTTTTAATAATGTTAGGATTTTCACTAGTTGCTTCCTGATTTTGAACTTTGGTTCTATGTTTTATAGATCGCTGCCCAGAGCCCTCCAGGATAGTGTTAAATACACAAATAAATACATTCATGCAACATCTACGCTGGAGTTAAAACTCATCTACCTCACTAAAAACTACTTCATAAGATCATAATTATGCAAAATAAAATATAAATGCGGCCTTTAAAAATAAAAATGCAAAGTATCAGTTACAGCAGCATTTCTCAAATTAGGCTCCACCTCCCCTGGGACTTAGAAGTTCAGGTGGAACTGTGAATTTGATTACTTCTCCCCAAACCCACTTAAATGATACGAGTATATGCAAAATAACTTCAAGAAATGCTAAAAAGAAACACCCCCCCCTAAAATAGGTTTATCATATCTTCACTGAAAAAAGGGCTAAAATGGCAGCAAAGTTAATTTTCTTGTCAGCTTTTGAATATTTCCAGTCTAGGTCGTGTATTCTTAGTTAACAGTTATCTTCATAAAATAAGAATATATTTATGTTGGGGATCATTGAAATCCATTCTGTTGAACAAACGTGTGAATGGTTGACCTCAGGCACATTGATCCCTGCTAATTTTGGAATTAGGAAATTCAAGGACTCAACAGTTCAAAACGAAGTAGAATTTTTCAATTCAATTTTCAATTTATTAGATTTGTATGCCACCCCTCTCCGAAGCCTTGGGGCAGCTCACAACAATAATAAAAACAGTATAACAATGGAACAATTCTAATAATAAAATTATATTAAAAAAACCCAACAATTTAAAAACCATACAACACATACATACCAAACATAAAATATAAGAAAGCCTGGGGGAGATGTCTTAATTCCCCCATGCCTGGTGATATAGGTGGGTCTAGAGTAACTTGCGAAAGACAAGGAGAGTGGGGGCCATTCTAATCTCTGGAGGGAGTTGATTCCAGAGGGCTGGGGCTGCCACAGAGAAGGCTCTTCCCCTGGGGCCTGCCAAACGACATTGTTTGGTCAACGGGACCCGGAGAAGGCCAACTCTGTGGGACCTTATCGGCCGCTGGGATTCGTGCGGTAGAAGGCAGTTCCAGGGGTATTCTGGTCCAATGCCATGAAGGGCTTTAATGGTCATTACCAACACTTTGAATTGTGACCGGAAACCGATCGGCAGCCAGTGCAGGCCACGGAGTGTTGTAGAAACGTGGGTGAATCTAGGAAGCCCCACGATAGCTCTCGCGGTCGCATTCTGCACGATCTGAAGTTTCCGAACACTTTTCAAAGGTAGCCCCATGTAAAGAGCGAATTTGAGAATATAGGGAACATAAAGAGTCATAGTGGTGCAATGGTTAGATTGCAATTCTATTGCAGGGTAATTCTACCGAGTGCCAGGAGTTTGATTCCCACCAGCTTAAGGTTGACTCAGTCGTCCATCCTTCCGAAGTGGGTAAAATGAGGACTCAGACTATTGGGGGCAAAATACTCACTTTCTTAGCTGCTTAGAGAGGGTTGTAAAGCATTATGAAGCGGCATACAAGTCTAGTGCTAAAGAGGCTCGTTGGTTTATGGAATTCACTTCCAGAAGAGGTTGTGACAGCTGTCAGCCTTAATAGCTTCAAGGCAGGATTAGACAGATTCATGGATGCCAAGTGTATCGGTGGTTACTGAAACGGATGTCCAAGTGCCGCCTCTATGTAGGTTGAGGCAGGGAGGATTCCCTTGAGTACCATTTGTTGGGGGTCAGAGGAAAGGGGGGGGGGTTCTTGCCTTCTCTTTCTGCTCAAGATCCCCATGGACAATTGGTGGGCCACTGTGTGATACAGAATGCTGGACTCAATGGGCTTTGGCCTGATTCAGCATGGCTCTTCTTAGGTTCTTAGGTTCTAAGCTCACTTTACTAAAACATTCAGATGGAGCATTAGGTCGTCCCTTATTCAAATAGTAACTCTAACTATCCCTGTTATGTTTCTAAACATCCTCCTTTTCCTCCTTCTCCCCTCATTAAACATCAAATTTTCACCATACAGTTTTCCTCATAGTTAGTCTTAAAAAGCCTCTATTTTTCCTCAGCGTTTTTGTAGGGAGATAAAATAGGAAGAAGATGTATTGGTAGCAGTCATTCAAAAGATGAAATACTGCATCAATACTTTTCTCAGGAATAGAAGCTACTAACAGCAACCCCCACACTTAATTCTTTTATTTATTTTATTTATATGTTTTGTCAAGTAATATTGGAGATATGTAAAGATATAATAATATTCATATACATGATACTAGTAACAAGAAAAAAATAAGAAGAAACATTGGATATAATAGTAATAGTAATAGTAGTTATTATTATTATTATTATTGTTGTTGTTGTTGTTGTTGTTGTTACTGTTATTTTTATTATTATACTTGTATGCCACCCCTCTCTGGAGACTCAGGGTGGTTCATAACAACAATATAAAACAACATAGGTACAAATCTAATAATTTAAACTATGACTAAAACCCCATCATCTTAAAAACACTCAATATATCACAATCATATCCACACATAATTTTAATGGTCAGAAGGGGGGGGCATGTACTAGTTGCCCCATGCCTGGCAACATAATAAAAATAATATTCATATGCATGATACTAGTAAAAATATAAAAGAAATATTAGGACAAGGGACAGAAGGCATGCTGGTGCACTTATGCACGCCCCTCACTGACCTCTTAGGAATCGGGAGAGGTCAAGAGTGGATAGTCTAAGGGTAAAGTTTTGGGGGTTAGGTGATGATACTACAGAGTTAGATAGTGAGTTCCATGCATTAACTATTCGGTTACTAAAGTCGTATTTCCTGCAGTCGAGTTTACAGCGATTTACTTTAAGTTTTTATCTGTTGTATGCTCGTGTATTTGTTGTGGTTGAAGCTAAAGTAGTTATTGACAGGAAGGACGTTATAGCAGATGATTTTATGGGATATGCTTAGATGATAGAGTCTGGTAGTGAGTTCCATGCAGTGAAGGGCTACCAAAATTTTTACTACCACACTGTGGGCATGGCTTATGCATTTTCTTTCAACATCTTTCAGTGCAAATTGGGTGCTCTGGGGTGGAGCTCCATTTTTGCTACCCCACTGCATTCCCACCTGTTTGGGCAGTAGCCCACTCCTGGTTCCATGCATCAACTACTTGGTTGATTCCTTCTGTTCTATTCCTTCTTGGTTTCTACCTTGCAGTGGTGTTGGTTGAGAATTACAGGTTGGTCAACCAAAATATCTGCAAGATATACCCAATGTAGGCATGGGCTTGGAAAAGACCTACAATGTAAATTGAAATAAACAATTGACTTTTCATATATGCATTAATGCTGTGATTAATGCCACCATGACTACACTGTATGATCTCCCATTATCTTTTTATCCTTTCTCTCTTTTCGCTTCTTAATGAATCGTGGCCTCTAGGAAAAGAAAGCTAAATGGAACCAGGTGATTAACTTCATCTCTTATTCTTGCTGTTTTTTAAACTACCAAGTTAATTTACCACATACAATCACATTAGTGATTGATTTATTGTATAAATCACCATTTAATTGTACGTGATATTCTGTGACTCCATATGTCTATGAGAGGATGTGCCAAGTCTTTCTTGCCAAGAACTGTCAAACATTCTGTTTCAAGACAGCAAAATTATGATCTCCCCCATTCTCTCTTTTCACGAGTCTACCAGTTTTGTCTCATTAAATGTATGTCAATTTTGGATATTTAAATGGGATCAGACAGAGATAGGCTGGAATAGTTGGAGGTGGGCATAGGGTTCTGATGATGACTGCATCAGAAAACTGATTAGATGAAAATCAGTTGAATCAGGTGGCAAAATAGGCCAGTGGCTTCAGAACACAGGAAATGACCAAATCACAGAGTCCAGGCAAGAATTAATTAAATGAAAAGGTATTTGGAGAAGACAAAGATGTTTTGGTTTGCTGGTGATTACTGATGGGCGAACCGAACCCGCACAATTCGGATCCATACTGAATTTTGCGGTGTTCGGTATGCCGAACCCGAACCCGAAAGTTCGGGGTCGTGTTCGGCGTTCAGAGCTTTGACGTCACCGGCAGGTTGCTAAGGACGCCAAGGTGATCACTTCCTGGATTCCAGGGAATCCAGGAAGTGATCACCTTGGCGTCCTTAGCAACCTGCCGGTGATGTCAAGGCTCTGCCCCCGGAATCTCTTCGTGGGAGGGATTCCCCAGCTCCTTTAAAGCAGTGGTCCCCAACCTTTTTTCCACCAGGGACCAGTTTCAGCAAGACAATTTTTCTATGGCCTGGTGGGGGCGGAAAGGGGTGTGATTTTGGGCGGGATTAAGCATGAGGGTATATCATTCCATTGTCTCTCTTCCCTCCCCCCCTTTTTAACTTTGCGGGGGAACCGAGGTGACAGAGGGAGGAAGTGTAGGAAGGGGCGGTTTCCTGTCTCTTTCCCCTCACGTTCACTCGGGACCGCCGTTTGCCTTTCAGCAGATTCAGAGGACACCCCCCGCCACCACCCGCTCTGGCTGGGATTCTAGCAAGGAATCCCAGAGGAGGGGGAGGTGCCTCCATGGACACAGTCACCTTCCTTTATGATCGCTGCCTGCTTGGAGTGCCCACCACCAGATCCGGTAATTTTCTTGCAGCAAGGAATCCTTCCAAAAGAAAATTACTGGAGCTGGTGGTGGGGGTTTCATGGTCACACGCACACCACTGGCTTCGCTCCCACCCAGGACCCCGGGAATAGGGTGGGGGAGCCTAGCAAAAAAAGAGCTGCACAATGCCAAAGCCTTTCCGTGTGAGCTGCAGGCAGAGCAAGGGCTTTGCGAGGGCTTCGCAAGGAGGAAATAGACCACTTTCGACAAGAGAAGAAAGACAGGAAAGGAAGCAAGCAAGCAAACAAGTAAAGGTTTTCTCAGCCCGAGGGAAACGGCGGTCCTGAGTGAACGCGAGGGGAAAGAGACAGGAAACAGCTTTGCACTCGCCAGCTACACAGCAGCTGCTGACTCCGCGGACCGGTGCAACATGCCTTGCGGCCCGATACTGGTCCGCGGACCGGCGGTTGGGGACCCCTGCTTTAAAGGGAGGCCTTCATGTAAAAATAAACATTGTTATTTTTACGAAAAAGGACGCCGCAGCGGCACTGCAAGCAAAGGGCAGTCCTTTCACGTAAAAATAAACATGTTTATTTTTACATGAAAGGACCGCCCTTTCCTTAGCAACCCGCCGGTATACGTGACGTCAAAGCTCCGCCCCCAGAATCTCTTGGTGGGATTCCCCGTTTGGGTTTGGCCAAATTTTGCATAAAGTTCATCCGAACTTGCCAAACCCGAACACCGTTGGGTTCGCCCATCACTACTGGTGATCATGATTATAGAAACATAGAAAAATGATGGCAGAAAAATACCTGATGGTCCATCTAGTCTGCCCTTATACTATTTCCTGCATTTTTATCTTAGGATGGATATATGTTTATCCCAGGCATGTTTAAATCAAATGAATGCCATCAATCCAAATCCCTTCTGTTTGAGGATATTCAGTTATGTGGAGTTGACTCCTAAGTCCATGATTGGTTCTCTATTGAACCACTCTGACCAATAAGATTTTCCCACTAATATTCAGTTAGAAATTCATACCATTATTCTGTCTCCTTCAGTCTGGGATGTTAGAGAACAGTCTTAACCTTGTACAAT
The DNA here is from genome assembly GCF_031021105.1 of Erythrolamprus reginae. Taxonomy (NCBI): domain Eukaryota; kingdom Metazoa; phylum Chordata; class Lepidosauria; order Squamata; family Dipsadidae; genus Erythrolamprus; species Erythrolamprus reginae. The sequence goes on along the minus strand of NC_091953.1, from coordinate 14,573,732 downwards.
GGGGCAATATTTTCAAGTACTGAAAAGTTGTGTCAGATGAAACTGTAACATAACTTCTAATGCCCTTAACGTATCCCTGAAACCTACTTTTAACACTTGGTTATCTTTCTCTTCCTTGTATTAATTTCTCCATTCCATCCACCAACAGCCTTTTGTTAAAGATGCAAATAAAGTATGAATGTTGTTTATTTCAACTGACTTCCTTAATAATGCAAATTTTGATATTTAAACTAGAACACTGAATACTACCTGGGGGAGCAGGAGGAGGGGAAAAGAGAAAGGTAATGAGAAAATGTCATTTTTCATTCTGCAAAGAGATCATCTGGAATTCGTTTGCTCATTTGGCTTAAATAAATTTGTTCCTTTTTATATGTTCTCTCTGTCTCTTTCTCTCTCTCTCCCCTCCCTCCCTCCCCCTCCTCCCTTCTCTCTCTCTCTCTCTCTGTGTAAATTTCCATATAACTTTTTGCTCAAAACTACAGGTGTTTCTTCTTTTAAAGTAAGGAAGGACCCATGACCCGAGGCCTTAACATTATGTATTTCTCTCTGATGGCTCAAACTATGTAACTGAATTGTGGGCATTCATTTAACTTCAAGGTCTTGTGAAATTAATAATTTTTGCTTTTCCTGCTCAAATTTTACAAAGTTCCTGAAGATCTGCATTACTTTGGATGCTTTGGGCATAAGCCTAATTATTCCCGTATGAGTGACTTAATCCCTTTGCCATGTATTCAATTTGCACTTACAATTAGTGCATGGGTTGGTTGCACTGAAGGCGTATTTAACTTTTCATGAATTACAAGCAATATAGTAATAACTGGAATGAAAAGCAAGGAAGAGCAATAAGTATTCAGAAACTGTAATTAACTGTATTTTTTGGAGTATAAGACAGGCCTAGATTTTAGAGGAGGAAAACAAGGAAAAAGTATTCTGAAACAAATGGTATAGTAATATATTATTTAATAAAATACCAGTGTAGCAGACTACTTTTTATTTATTTATTTATATTTATTTATTGAACTTATATGCCGCTCTTCTTCAAGGACTCACTTTTACAACCATGTATAATTTTTACAACCATGTACACTTTTTACAAACTTCAAACTTGCCAAAGCCCACTGCAACAACATTACCAAGAAGGCTTCTAGAGTTGTTAACCTGATCCTATGTTGCTTCTGCTCTGGCAATCTCACACTACTTACCAGAGCCTACAAAACGTTTGCCAGACCCATCCTAGAATACAGCTCATCTGTTTGGAACCCATACTGCATCTCGGACATTAACACCCTCAAAAATATCCAAAGGTTTACAACCATGTACACTTTTTACAAACTTCAAACTTGCCAAAGCCCACTGCAACAACATTGCCAAGAAGGCTTCTAGAGTTGTTAACGTGATCCTACGTAGCTTCTGCTCTAGCAATCTCACACTACTTACCAGAGCCTACAAAACTTTTGCCAGACCCATCCTAGAGTACAGCTCATCTGTTTGGAACCCATACTGCATCTCGGACATTAACACCCTCAAAAATGTCCAAAGATACTTCACCAGAAGAGCCCTTCACTCCTCCACATGAAACAGAATACCCTACGAAACTAGACTGACAATCCTGGGTCTTAAAGCTTAGAACTACGACGCCTTAAACATAATCGAAGTATTGCCCACAAGATCATATGCTGCAACGTCGTGCCTGTTGGCGACTACTTCAGCTTCAACCACAACAACACAAGAGCACACAACAGATTTAAACTTAATATTAACCGCTCCAAACTTGACTGCAAAAAATATGACTTTAATAATAGAGTCGTCAAAGCATGGAACTTATTACCAGACTCCGTAATATCATCCCCTAACCCCCAACCTTTTTCCTTTTTCCTTTAGCCTGTTGACCTCTCCAGATTCCGAAGGACTTGTATAGGTGCCTTCCGACCCCTGTCCTATTTTCTCTCCTTTATCTCATATATCTTTTCCCTATCTCATATATATCTCATACAGTATATCTTTTTTATACCTATATACAGTATTTTCTTCTATTCTTTCATTAATATATTTTATTCCTAAACTCTCTCCTCTTTCTTTCTCTAATATATTTTACTTGAATGTATCCTCTATTACCTTCATATACCCTGCATATAATATATTAAATATACAGTATTTAATTATTATACCAAATTGATTTGCAACTTAAATCATTGTAATATTAAATTGAGTCAAGATGAAGCTACTGCTATAACACAGTGTTTCCCAACCTTGGCAACTTGAAGATATTTGGACTTCAACTCCCAGAATTCCCCAACCAGCGAATGCTGGCTGGGGAATTCTGGGAGTTGAAGTCCAAATATCTTCAAGTTGCCAAGGTTGGGAAACACTGCTATAACAGAACTCAACACATATTTTCTGAAATATCATCTGGGACAAAAATATATATATTTTTATTTACAGAATTAATTTGCATTGTTTGCCAGTTCTTGAATTGTAACATTTGATAAGAAATACCCATGTCTTGTTGTCTACAAAAATAGCAATCCTCTATAGGATCATTAACTTTGAAAGTAATCCATAAATTTGCACTGATGAAAAATACAACAGCAAGGCTGCTTAACTAATTTTACAGTGTAAAAAAGAATTTGCTGTTGTTGAATGATTTCTCTGTCTTTAAGCTTTAAGGATTGAATATAAGGCCGTAAATTACAGCAAATGAACCATTTTTGCAAACCTCAGACCCCTCAGGAATTTCAGTTTGTATTTTTTTTGCCAGCAAACACTGAACTTCTGGGGAAAAATATCCAAACAATTTTGAAAGACAAATAAAAACAATAATTACAATAGCACAGAACTGGAAAAAAGAGAATACACCATCAGAAAGAGAAATTATTAAGAAAATATATGATTGTGCAGAAATGGACAGACTTACCCAAAAACTCAAAAACAAAGAAGACTCAAAATATTACGAAATTTGGGAAAAAATTTATAAATGGGTAACAACAAGGAAAAAAAGACAAAAAATTAAAACTAAAACAAGATGATACATGGAAAAAAAAACATTGATAGTAAACAAATACATACCAGATTCTGAAAATCTTTAATTGATCTGATATTAAACTCAATCCAAACTGACCTTAGATAAAGTGTATGTCAGAATAAAATCTGTTAAACCCGCTGCCGCATATCAATAATTAAAGAAATTTCAAACTGTTTCAAACAGTTCAAGGGGGGGGGGGTATGGGTGAAGGAAGGGCAAGAACGTACAAAACATTTAGACAGAAAGTTTAGAATTTATGTTGAATTTTGATATAATAACCTCTTTACTTTGAAATGATATGAAATATTTGTATAAAATAATTAAGAAGATAAGTACAGTAGTACCTCTAGATACGAGCTGCTCTATATACGAGCATTTCGAGATACGAGCTAGGAGGGGAGAGATATTTCTGTTCTACTTACGAGCCCAAATTCGGGATATGAGCACTCACCGCCTGTCCCTGTCAGCGGTCCAGCCACCTTCACCCGCCCGGACAACCACCAGAGGGGCTCCTCTGGAGGGGCTCCTCCGGAGGGGCTCCTCCGGAGGGGCGCACGGGGAAGGGCTTGAGCCGCCGCCTTCTCCTTTCCCCATGGGAGCGCCGCACCTCTTGTCTGCCCGGCCTGAGAGGCACGAAACCGGTGCTCATGCCGGGCAGCCCACCTGGAATGCCAGCAATGCCGCCGGGCCGATTGCCGAGCGGGGGCGGGGCGTGGAAGGAGGCGGAGGCGGCGTCGCACCGGGCCCCTCAGGTCGCTCCGTCCTTCTCTCTCCCTCCTTCCCCATGGTGCTTGGCGAACGGAGAGGCGGTCGCCTCGCTTGCCGCCCCGCTCTGATCCCCTCCCTCCTTCCGCAGCCTTTGTGTTTTTGGCTGGGGTGGGGAGCAGGATGACCTTCCTGACTGCATGGCATCCTGCATGCAGGATGACATGCCTGGCAAAGGGGCGGGGAGGATCGGGAGGCTCAAACCTCCTTCGGTGGTGGTGGCCGGTTTCTGATTTTTGGGCTTGCATGCATTAATCGCTTTTCCATTGATTCCTATGGGAAACAATGTTTTGTCATATGAGCTTTTCGACTTACGAGCCTCCTTCCCGCACCAATTAAATTCGTAAGTCGAGGTACTACTGTACAATGATTATATAATTATAAGTATATGTCGAAATAGTGATGTAAAATAAGATACATTTGCTCTTCCTTTTTTATCTTTGTAATATAATAAAAAACTATTTTTTTAAAAACCCCAATGAAACTTGGTTTCTGAAAATGAATACCAAATATCAATATGAAAACATGTACAGGACTTCTAAATAATAACCAACATCCAACACAGGTTTATTAAGAACAAATTATGCCGAACCAATCTCACTTCATTCTTCAACACAATGACTAAACTAGTAGACCAGTGAAGTATTGTGGACATAATAGACTTCAGCAAAGCATTCGACAAAGTAGACCATATCCTACTTCTTCGTAAGCTAAAAAAATGTGGGATAGACAGTTTCACCACCAGATGGATTCACAACCAGCTGACTAATCATAATCAACAAGTAGTCCTCAACTGAACTAAGTCTACATGGAGAGAAGTATGCAATGGAGTATCACAAGAATCCATCTTAGACCCAGTACTCTTTGATATCGTCATAATTGACCTAGATGAGGGAATAGAAGGGGAAGTAACCAAATTTCCAGATGATACTAAACTGGCAGGAATAGCTCTGGATCTCGACAGACTGGAACACTGGGCCCTATCTAACAAAATGAGATTCAATGTGGAGAACAGGGAAGCCCTACACTTAGATTAAAAAACCCCATAATAATAATAATAATAATAATAATAATAATAATAATAATAATAATAACAGCAGCAACAATAACCACAACAACAACAACAACAACAGAGTTGGAAGGGATCTTGGAGGTCTTCTAATGCAGGAAACCCTACACTACTTCAGACAGATGGTTATCCAACATCTGCTTAAAGATTTCCAGTGTTGGAGCATTCACAACTTCTGGAGGCAAGCTGTTCCACTGATCAACTGTTCTGACTGTCAGGAAATCTATCCTTAGTTCTAAATTACTTCTCTCCTTGTTTAATTTCCACCCATTGCTTCTTGTTCTACCCTCAGGTGCTTTGGAGAATCGGTTGACTCCTTCTTCGTTGTGGCAACCCCTGAGATACTGGAAGACTCCTATCATGTCTCCCCTGGTCCTGAGGGGAGTGAAAACTGAGTGAAACCAGACTCAATAGCAGTGAGAGGGGATTTGGAGTCTTGGTAGAAAACCAGCTAAACATGAGCCAGAAGTGTGCAACAGGAGCAAAAAAAAAAAAAAAGCCAATGCAACCCTAACCTGCATTAATAGAGGATTTCCCCCCCAGTAAAACATGTCATACAATTTGGTGGGTTTGTACTTAGATATTCCCATTCTACCTTGAATACTGCAGTATTCAATTTTATACATCTTTTTAAGAAAAACATTAAGATTTGGGAGAGAAGAAAGTAACCAGGTAACTGGGGAAGATTAGAAGAAAGGATTATCTAAATGTGCACTCACTGCAAGAGGATTGAATAAAATTTGTTTCTCTTTTGAAATAGTGATTATTTTTTAAAGCTTTGTAAGGAGACGCCAAGAGAGATAGTTTTTCACAATCTTCTGCGTTTGATTTCAGGGACACACTGGTAATACCTGCTCAGCTATATCTTTTAATCTCTAAATAACATATAACTCAGTGAATATGGGGATATTATCGTGTTTCTCTGGATCTTTTTTTGCTGTGCACCAAAGGGAACAATTTTGAGTTTCCAAGAGTATAATCAGCCCATCCCTATATCAAGCACTCCCTAAAATGGCTGTCAATCAGTGGTGGATTGCTCCCAGTTCGGACACACACACACACAAACACACACACACAAACATTCAATAATTTCTTTATAAACATAGTAACACACACATACACATACATACATACACAGTAACCGAGTTGTCGAAGCGTGGAACTCATTACCGGACTCCATAGTGTCATCCCCAAACCCCCAACACTTTACCCTTAGATTATCTACGGTTGACCTATCCAGATTCCTAAGAGGTCAGTAAGGGGCGGGTACAAGTGCACTAGAGTGCCTTCCGTCCCCTGTCCTATTGCTCTCCTATATCTCCTATACCTTTCTTCTATTCCTATATCTCTTCTTCTATTCTTTCATTGATATGTTCTATTACTTTATCTTCTTTTCTATTATTTCTTAGATATATTTTACTATGAGTATCTCCTCTATAACCTTCATCATGTATTTTATTATGTGTATATAGATATACAGTGATCCCCCGGTTATTGCGTCCCCGACCATTGCGAACAGGGTAATTTGCGATTTTTGAACCCGGAAGTCAAAACACCATCTGCGCATGCGTGCCCTTTTTTCTATGGGCACGCATGCGTAGATGGCGCCCGGCAGATCAGCTGCTGGGCGGCTTCCCTGGGTCTTCCCCCTCTTGCTGGCGGGAGGGTGAAGCCCCCCCCAGCACCTGCTCGCCCGCCCTTCGCCCTTCGCCCGGGAAGTTCGCCAGGAGTCAGCGGAGAACGGCGCGCCTGTTTTAAAACGATCGGAGCCGGTCGGCTCCGATCGTTTTAAAGCAGGCGCGCCGTTCTCCGCTGACTCCTAAAGCGGGGAAGTTCGCCAGGAGTCAGCGGAGAACGGCGCAACTGTTTTAAAATGATCGGAGCTTTCCAATGAGTCCCGAAGACAAACGTCAAACTTCCGTGTTTGTCTTCGGGACTCATTGGAAAGCCGCGCGGGTGTTTTAAAACGTCCCCGCCGACATGGGGGGCTCGCTAGCACCCCCCCGCACCCCCAACCCGGGTTTGGGGGGGTGCTAGCGAGCCCCCCATGTTGGCGGGGACGTTTTAAAACACCCGCGCGGCTTTCCAATGAGTCCCGAAGACAAACGCGGAAGTTTGACGTTTGTCTTCGGGACTCATTGGAAAGCTCCGATCGTTTTAAAACAGTTGCGCTGTTCTCCGCTGACTCCTGGTGAACTTCCCCGCTTTAGGAGTCAGTGGAGAACGGCGCAACTGTTTTAAAATGATCGGAGCTTTCCAATGAGTCCCGAAGACAAACGTCAAACTTCCGCGTTTGTCTTCGGGACTCATTGGAAAGCCACGCGGGTGTTTTAAAACGTCCCCGCTGACATGGGGGGCTCGCTAGCACCCCCCCGCACCCCCAACCCAGGTTTGGGGGGTGCTAGCGAGCCCCCCATGTCAGCGGGGACGTTTTAAAACACCCGCGTGGCTTTCCAATGAGTCCCGAAGACAAACGCGGAAGTTTGACGTTTGTCTTCGGGACTCATTGGAAAGCTCCGATCGTTTTAAAACAGTTGTGCCGTTCTCCGCTGACTCCTGGTGAACTTCCCCGCTTTAGGAGTCAGCGGAGAATGGCACAACTGTTTTAAAACGATCGGAGCTTTCCAATGAGTCCCGAAGACAAACGTCAAACTTCCACGTTTGTCTTCGGGACTCATTGGAAAGCCGCGCGGGTGTTTTAAAACGTCCCCGTCGACATGGGGGGCTCGCTAGCACCCCCCCAAACCCGGGTTGGGGGTGCGGGGGGGTGCAAGCGAGCCCCCCATGTTGGCGGGGACGTTTTAAAACACCCGCGCAGCCCCCAATCTTCGGCTCCTCGCTAGCGCTGCGGAAGTTAAAAACACCATCTGCACATGCGCAGATGGTGTTTTTACTTCCACAGCGCTACTTCACAAAAACCCGCTCGTTGTGGGGGGTCCTGGAACGGAACCCTCGCAACGAGCGGGGGATCACTGTATACCCACTAAAACCCTCATTGTGTATTGGACTAAATAAATAAATAAATAAAAATAAATAAATAAAACGTATTTATTGAATCCAGCTGAATCAGTAATCTTTGTGTGCTTCTGGTTTTGATTTTGCAACAAACTTTAATATGGACTAATAGACCCTAGAAGTCCCTTCCAATTCTATTATTCTCTTATACCAATACCTGGCCCAATTTATTTCAAAAGAATGCAAAAAACTACCTCTTTATGTGTACATAGGCCATGCTTCTCTATGAGATTTTATTCTTGCCCTGCTTTCTGGGTTTTTTTTTTTCCATAATGATGCTTGGCTGTTGAGCCTTTGGATACATTTTCGTGGGTTTTTAAGCCACGGTTTAAAAGGAAAGACGATAAGAGCTTTGAAATCTATTTGATGTTTTATATTTATTCAGTGAAGTGGTTGCCTGTTGCCTTTAATCATATTTGCCTTGTCTAATGTGTTTATGGGTTGATGGGTAAAGAAACAGAAAAAGAAGAAGATAAAAAATGTCTATTGCCCCAAACTTTCTCATCTCTTCAGAAAAGCTTTTGTTTCTTTTGTTTTGAGGTTCTATGTGCCTTATATCATTATAGTATTTATTCATTTTAAAGAAGGTTTTATGCTGCCAAACCAGCCAAATGAGAAACCTGTTATGGCTCATATAATCAGTATGTATGTGAAACTAGCACAATGGTATTGAAATACTTGATCTTAGTTACATTCACATAAATGAACTTCGGCTTAAATACAAATAAGAATGCTGAAAACTATTCATTTAATTGTATATTGTTTACAGTGAATAGAAGTGGTCCTCAGTGTCTGGCCTGGAAGCCCTCATCACCTCGAGATTCGATTACTGCTACCTTTGAAAAGTGTTCGGAAACTTCAGATCGTGCAGAATTCACCCATGTTTCTACAACACTCTGTGGCCTGCACTGGCTGCCGATCAGTTTCCGGTCACAATTCAAAGTGTTGGTAATGACCTTTAAAGCCCTACATGTCAGTGGGCCAGAATACCTCCGGAACCGCCTTCTACTGCACAAATCCCAGCGGCTGATTAGGTCCCACAGAGTTGACCTTCTCCGGGTCCCGTCAACAAAACAATGTCATTTGGCGGGCCCCAGGGAAAGAGCCTTCTCGGTGGCGGCCCCGGCCCTCTGGAATCAACTCCCCCCGGAGATTAGAACGGCCCCCACCCTCCTTGTCTTTTACAAATTACTCAAGACCCACCTATATTGCCAGGCATGGGGGAACTGAGACACCTCACCCAGGCTTTTATATTTTATGTTTGGTATGCATGTGTTGTATGGTTTTAATTGTTGGGGTTTATATATACTTTTTTAATATTAGATTTGTATTACTATTATATTGTTTTTGTTATTGTTGTGAGCCACCCCGAGTCTTCGGAGAGGGGCGGCATACAAATCTAATAAATTATTATTATTGTTGTTGTTGTTGTTGTTGTTGTTGTTATTTTGGGCATTGGATCTTTGAGTAGGTTTGCCACATTTAGTGCTACGGGAAATTCGGAGGGGGTATTGTAGGGGTGGGGAGATATATAGTCATAATAGCATTAATTTCTCAGAGAGTCAAGGTCACTCTGCCCTGCACCAGGAAGGCTGTCGCTGGGAGGCATCTCCAGTTGGGACGATGTCTTGATTGGACCATGTGATGGATAAGTGGGTGCTAGGGCTGGGTCTTGGAATATTTTTTGGTTGGGGAAAACCTGGAAGCTTTCACATTTGGGTTTTCCCAGATGTGCCAATATAGAAACATAGAAACATAGAAGACTGACGGCAGAAAAAGACCTCATGATCCATCTAGTCTGCCCTTATACTATTTTTTGTATTTTATCTTAGGATGGATATATGTTTATCCCAGGCATGTTTAAATTCAGTTACTGTGGATTTACCAACCACGTCTGCTGGAAGTTTGTTCCAAGGATCTACTACTCTTTCAGTAAAATAATATTTTCTCATGTTGCTTTTGATCTTTCCCCCAACTAACTTCAGATTGTGTCCCCTTGTTCTTGTGTTCACTTTCCTATTAAAAACACTTCCCTCCTGGACCTTATTTAACCCTTTAACATATTTAAATGTTTTCGATCATGTCCCCCCTTTTCCTTCTGTCCTCCAGACTATACAGATTGAGTTCATTCTTTCCTGATACGTTTTATGCTTAAGACCTTCCACCACTCTTGCAGCCCGACTTTGGACGCGTTCAATTTGGTCAATATCTTATTGTAGGTGAGGTCTCCAGAACTGAACACAGTTTTCCAAATGTAGTCTCAACAGCACTCTATATAGCAGGGTCATAATCTCCCTCTTCCTGCTTGTTATACCTCTAGCTATGAAGCCAAGCATCCTACTTGCTTTCCGTACCGCCTGACTGCACTGTTCACCCATTTTGAGACTGTAAGAAATCACTACCCCTAAATCCTTTTCTTTTGAAGTATTTGCTAACACAGAACTGCCAATACAATACTCAGATTGAGGATTCCTTTTCCCCAAGTGCATTATTTTACATTTGGAAACATTAAACTGCAGTTTCCATTGCTTTGACCATTTATCTAGTAAAGCTAAATCATTTACCATATTACAGACGCCTCCAGGAACATCAACCCTATTGCACACATTAGAGTCATCGGCAAATAGGCAAACCAATATGACAATTTTAATAAAATGGAACTTTAGGCTGGTGCTTTTGTCCTTGTGCCAGGTTGAATGACTCAGCATTCTCTACGTAGGACTTCCTTCTGCACTGAGACATTACCTCAGGATATGCTAAATCCTGACAATCTCTCTAAGCTGCTCGGCCAGGAGACGTGCCCGCCGGCCCGCCTGCTCGAGCCACCCCACTCCCACTCTGGCTGCATGCACCCCACCACCCTTTACTGATTAGAGCAGATGGGAGGGGGTTAAGTCAGGGGTGAAATGGTACCAGTTCGGCCCAGTCTGGGCATATCAGTAGTGGAGGCCGCTGGTGGTTCGAAGAACTGATAGCAGCGGCAGTATAAGGCTCCACCCACCTGGACGCCACCATTTTCTTTTTTAACTCTCTGCGCATCACGTACTTTTGAACCAGTAGGTTCAGGAAAGTATTTATTTATTTATTTATTTTATTTATTTATTAAATTTGTATGCCACCTCTCTCCGTAGATTCGGGGCGGCTCACAGCAGTGATAGAAACAATGTACAATACAAATCTAATAATACGAAGTTAAAAACCCATAATTAAAAAAAACATGCACACAACACACCATACATAAATTATATAGGCCTGGGGAAGATATTTCAATTCCCCCATGCCTGGCGGCAGAGGTGGGTTTTGAGAAGTTTACAAAAGGCAAGGAGAGTGGGGGAAATTCTGATCTCTGGGGGACTTGGTTCCAGAGGGCCGGGGCCGCCACAGAGAAGGCTCTTCCCTTGAGTCCCGCCAAATGACATTGTTTAGTCGACGGGACCCGGAGAAGGCCAACTCTGTGGGACCTAACCGGTCGCTAGGATTCGTGCGGCAGAAGTAGATTTCCCTGCCATTCTAAGTGACAATTTTTGAAAGGGTGCCTTACTAAAGTGCTCGGTTTGACTGGAAAAGCACATAATTTGATTTAATTCAAATGTTAATTACTCAATAATATTGAAGAAAAATCTCCTCAAGTACTTAAGCTTATTAATTATGAAAAGGTAATAAAGAAGTCTGCTTATTAAGAGATTTAAGTGAACACATAGTTCGATGCCAAGGAAAATGCTTTCTGCTTTCTATGCATAACCAACTTTGGGGGCGGGGGGAGGAGAAGTTCCTCTCATTTGCAGCCTACACCAAATGTCATGGCATCCCTGAGATACAATATATAAACACTTATCCCTGTGATTAAATATTTGTCTGAGTGCAAATATTTACCTGCAACAAATCAAGCATATTCTGATACTTTCCCGTAAAACACACAAGTATTAGAAATGACTGTTGACATCCAAAATCAAAATTGCATGGATCACAGGTGGAGGCAAAAGATTGTTTTTGTGTTTATGTAATCGATGTAGCAATAACAAAATTGGAAGGGACCTTGGAGATCTTCTAGTCCAACCCGCTGATCAAGTAGGAGAACCTATAGGTTAACCATCACTAGTAAGTGATGGTTAGTAGTGATGGGCGAACCCAAAGCAAAATTCGGCCAAACCTGAACCGAACCCGAACCCGAATGGGGAATCCCACCAAGAGATTCCGGGGGCAGAGCTTTGACATCACGTATACCGGCAGGTTGCTAAGGACGCCAAGGTGATCACTTCCTGGATTCCATGGAATCCAGGAAGTGATCACCTTGGCGTCCTTAGCAACCTGCTGGTGATGTCAAGTCTCCGCCCCTGTAATCTCTTCGTGGGAGGGATTCCCCAGCTCTTTCAAAGGGAGGTCTTCACGTAAAAATAAACATTGTTATTTTTACGTGAAAGGACACCGCAGCGGCGCTGCAAGCAAAGGGCGGTCCTTTCACGTAAAAATAAACAAGCTGGCCAAGACAGGGCTCCTGCCTATAAGCAGAATTATTACCCTGCAATACTGCACTTTAATTACTATACCACCAGGGCTCCTATTATATATTTATAATTTGTAAACACATATGGCAAATACGTTCACACTTTTTTGGGGGGAAACAGGGGTAGGTAGATTTTGTTCCAGCAGAAATAATTACTTGGGCTCTGCCTTTATACAGCAATGGGAACCCAAGCAAGCAATAATCAAGACAAGTTCTAAAGTATTAACTTTTACTTTTCTTCAATCTTCTCTTTATTCCTCCTTATATAGCAAGTACAAAGAAGAAAGATTGTTTGCCATAGATTTTTTTTTCTTTTTAGCAGGGCTAATCCTACAGGACATTTGCAACAAATTATTTCAAAGGTTAAGATTGTGATCAAATCTCACCCACCTTTTTTTTTAGAGCCGGGGTGGCATAGTGTTTAGCGTACAGCACTGCAGATTACTTTTAACTAATTGCAAACTGTAGTTCAGAAGTTTAAATCTCACCACTGGCTCAATGTTGACTCAGCCTTCCACCCTTCTGAGGTGGGTAAAACAAGGACCCAGATTGTTGGGGAAAATATGCTGACTCTGTAAACTGCTTAGAGAGGGCTGTAAAAGCACTATGAAGCAGTATATAAGTCTAAATATTATTGCTACAGCTATTCCATATGTAATATGTTAAAAAGTAGTGAAGCTTCAGTTGTATTCACATAATACCCGGCCAACGGTTTTAAACCGTCGGCCGGAGTTGCCTCAGGGGCGGGGGCGACGATGAATCAGCTCTTTCGAGCTGCGAACTTCCGGGTTCTTCGGAAACCGGAAGTTCGGGTTTTGGCAGCGCGCCAATGAGAGCGCGCTGCCGGCTGGCTAAGGCGGGCCCACAGATCGCCCTATTTAAAGGGCGATCTGCAAAAGTGGCCGCACTGTTTCTTCCTTTTGCAAACACCCGCCCACCCTCCGCTATCACCAGTGTGTCCTCCAGAGGTCGCCTCGGGGCCGAATAGGAATTTTTTGCGGCCTCCCCTTTAGAGGCGGCCGTTTTTTTCGCCTATTCCACACTGACGGGTGCGGATTGGATTGGTTAGGGGGCGTGGTGCATTTAGATAATAAATAGGCCTCCCTTTGGTCATTGGGGTTGGCAGGTTTGGGGCGGAAATGGGCAATTAGATGCAACTGCGCATGCTCCTTTCAGGGCATCATTAAAGGGTGATGGACCGCCTCTCTCCAGGAACCAGAGGTTTGAGCAACGTCGGGGATTGGAGAGAGGATGTCCATGGGAATCACCGGATCCAATGTCCCATGGGGATTGGAGGGTGATCTCCTCCCACACACAGAGGCGTGGCTAGGATCCAGGTGAAGGTGGTACCTTCACCTGGATCAGCAAGGAGTTATTGCCCAATGTTGCCAAAGAATGTTATGGCAGGAATTTCCGCCCCGTTAGTTTTGCTCTGCAGGTCCTTAGTTTGTTTTGAATTAAATATTCAAATTTATTTATTCAAATGTATTCAAATTTATTTAAAGTTATTTAAAGTTATTTAAATATGTTAATTAATAAATGACTCTTAATTAATCCACAATCCATGTCTCAGCGTCTTTACTCCGCCTCTGGGGGCAACCTATAACCCTGAGTTTTGGATGTTCCCAAAAATATCTCAGTGAGCCTTTTATAGATTGTGAATTATTAAAGAATAGGAAACAAAGTATGAATACACGGATGGTTCTCATATGGCAGTGATATAAAAGATTCAAGAAAAATAAGTTTCAATTAGGATCCAGGAAACCAAAATGAAGTCTAGATTCAGCCCTAGCAGTCTAACGGAGCCATCTAGTATTCTTATTATGGGATAAATTAAATTAAGATGGCAACTTAATAACTACAACAGCACAAATAGGATCTATATTGGGACTGGCATTTTTCCTTAGCTTTTTGTTGAATTACCTATATAAAAGTGGACAGTAAAATGGCCAAGTTTTCCACTGGCAGCAAATTATGGTGGTGAAAAATACAGGTAGTCCTTAACTTACCTTAACACAGCGGTTCTCAACCTTTCTTATGCTGCGACTCCTTAATACACTTTCTCATTATATAACCCCCCCCCCCCAACCATAAATCTAGCACCAATTCTCCCAACAGAGCTTTAAGCTGATTGGCAGGAAGGTCAGAGGGACAACCCCCCTGTAAACAGCTGATTGGTCGGATTGTAAAAATATGTTCCAAGGTGCCAGAATAGAAGCTTCAGTTCCTAACATCATGGAAATTTGTCTTTTCCCATGGTTTTAGGCGACCCCTGTGAAATGGTCATTCGACCCCCAAAGGGGTCCTGACCCCCAGGTTGAGAACCACTGGATTAACAGATAATAATACAGCTAGTCCAGTGGTGAAATGCATCAGATTCTGACAGATTTTGGAATACCGTAGTGGAAATTTTGAATAGTTCGGAGAACCGGCAAACACCACCTGTGGCTTTTGCAGTATCCTTCCACTGCCATGCCCACCAAGCCACGCCCATAAGAACCTAAGAACCCAAGAACCTAAGAAGAGTCATGCTGAATCAGGCCAAAGCCCATCGAGTTCAGCATTCTGTGTCACACAGTGGCCCACCAATTGTCCATGGGGATCTTGAGCAGAAAGAGAAGGCAAGACCTTCCCTTTCCCTTTAACCCCAACAAATGTTACTTAAAGAAATCCTGCCTGCCTCAACCAACATAGAGGCAGCACATGGACATCTGTTTCAATAACCACCGATATACTTGGCCTCCATGAGTCTGTTTAATCCTGCCTTGAAGCTATCAAGGCTGACAGTTTTACAAAAACGGGGGAGGGGGCACGCATTCTATCAGCAAAATAAACCAATAAGCATTATTTTTTCATTTCAATTTTCATTTCAATGTGTGCAGAAATGTTCAAACTTGTTTCCAAGTGAAAAAAGCTTTCAAAAAGACCAAATATAAGTACCTAAAATGATCAATTTGCGGTCCGGGTCAAATAGACCTGGGAACATAACATTAGGGAGTTTTATCGAACAGAACAGCAGGGTTTTAAATGAATTGTGTTGTCATTCAGCAAATCTGGCTTCCCCCATTGACTTGCTTGTTGGATGACAACTTGGAAAAGTTAGAAAAAGATGCTCATATGATCCAGGGGCAGTACAACATTGTATATTCCAGTTGCCAAGCTCCTGAATTTTGATCACATGACCATGAGGATGTTGCAATGGTTGGAAATGTGAAAAACAGTCATAAATCATAGGACAACTTGTCACCAATGCTTCCTGCAAATAGAACTGCGACTCATACCAGCCTTTTGGACTTCTAACTTGAAAAGTTTCAAACCTAAAGCAAGGCAAGGTCTGATGCAATTCATTCGTGCCTCACTTGACTTATCCTACATTCAATTACACTGTGTTGGGTGGTCTCTTCGTGGGTTGGCCATGGTGTTAGTTGTCCTGGGGGCAAGTAGGTTGTGGTGAGTCAGCTGAGGCAAGTTGGCAAGTTGTGCTAGACTCGCTTCCAAGAATGTGGCTTCATTTTTTTGTTAAGTGTCAAATATCAGTAAATTGCTGTGGCAAAATATCTTCTTGAAATAACAACAACAAAAACAACAACAGAGTTGGAAGGGATCTTGGAGGTCTTCTAATCTAACCCCCTGCTTAGGCAGGAAACCCTATACTACTTAAGACATATGGTTATCCAACATCATCTTAAAAACTTTCAGTGTTGGAGCATTGACAACTTCTGAAGGCAAGCTGTTCCATTGATTATTTGTTTGTTTGTTTGTTTATTTATTTATTTAGTCCAATACACAATACATTTAGAAGATAATAGACATGTAGTAATGATATAAAGAAAAGGATAGAAGAAAATATATAAAAATAGAGGAGAAGATATATGAAAGGATGAAAATATATATGATATATGAGATAAAGGAAAGACAATTGGACAGGGGATGAAAGGCACACTAGTGCACTTATGTACGCCCCTTACTGACCTCTTACGAACCTGGAGAGGTCAATCGTGGATAGTTAATTGTTCTAACTGTCAAGAAATTTCTCCTTAGTTTAGTTTCCACCCATTGCTTCTTGTTCTACCATCAGATGCTTTGGAGAATAGCTTGACTCCCTCTGCTTTGTGGCAGCCCCTGAGATATTGGAACACTGCTATCATTTCTCCCCTGGTCCTTCTTTTCATTAAACTAGACATACCAAGTTCCTGCAGCCATTCTTCGTATGTTTTAGCCTCTAGTCCCTTAATTATCGTAACTCTTCTGTGAACTTTTTCTAGAGTCTCAACATCCTTTTTGCATGATGGTGACCAAAACTGAATGCAGTATTCCACATTATTTGTGTGAAATTTATATAGCCCCTCCATCTCACAAATGTGACTCTGGGTAGCATACAATAATACTGAACAATTAAAAAACCCAGCCTCCCTCAGGATTTTTCTGCAGTTGTTATTGAGGAGACACTGGTGACAATCATGGATTAATATTGGAGACTGGTTGAAGAAAGTTCATTTCTTTTTTCTTTAATGTCAGTGAGAAGATCTTGCAATTACAGTAAATAACAATGAAAACTTTGAACCAATATGAGGCTGCTGTGGAAAGGTCACACTTCCTATGAAAAATCATTACAAAAGCAATAGTAATAATAAAGAGAAGAACCTACTAATATTACAATGGCATAAAAATTTATAAGACTAACCTACACGTGGCACATTATGTTTATTTCTGGTCACTGTGAAAAAAATATAGCTACGAATTAAGTGATTTAACCCAGTCAAATACTAGCCCAGTAAAATCTACTACTAGGACACAATCAAATTAACCATGTCAGAGTATACACTGTGTGACTACTATTTCAAGACAACCCAGGAACAATGTACAGTACACAGAGGGTTGTCATACAAAGTGGTTTATATACACTCCAAGACCAGGGAAGTCTTAATACCACCCTACTATGCCCTGGTCAGACCATACCTGGAGTAGTGTGTTTAGTTCTGGTCACCACACTTCAAAAGAGACATTGAAACTCTGGAGAAGGTGCAGAAAAGAGCAACCAAAATGATCAGGGGTCTAGAAACCAAGACTTACGAAGAGAGACTGCGGGAACTGGGCATGGATAGCCTAGAGAAAAGGAGGGCCAGAGCGGACATGATAGCAGTCTACAGGTATACGAGGGGTTGCCACAGAGAGGAGGGGATCACTTTATTCTCCAGGGAACAACGGCTGGAAGCTGACCAAGGAGAGATTCAACCTGGAAATAAGGAAGAACTTCCTGACGGTCAGAACGATCAACCAGTGGAACAACCTACCAGCGGACTTTGTGAACTCCAATACTCTGGACATTTTAAAGAGGAAATTGGACTGCCATTTGGCTGGGATGCTATAGGGTTCCTGCTTAGGCAGGGGGTTGGACTTGATGACCCGCATGGTCCCTTCCAACTCTAACAGTAAGTAAGTAAGTAAGTAAGTAAGTAAGTATGTAAGTAAGTAAGTAAGTAAATAAGTAAATAAGTAAATAAGTAAATAAGTAAATAAGTAAATAAGTAAATAAGTAAATAAGTAAATAAGTAAATAAGTAAATAAATAAATGACTTCTATATACGAGGATCACCCAGAAAGTAATGCACCACTTTTTTCCCCCTTCAACAGTTATTTATTGAACACAATGAAACTTAACACACAAGAAAGTGTCCTATTTTTCCACCTAATCTCCATCCTGTTCTATAGCCTTCCTCCAGTGAGACACAAGGGCGTGTATGCCCTGCTGGTACAATTCCTTGTTCTGATCATGAAGCCATTTCTGCACTATGCGAATCACCTCTTTGTCATCCTCAAAATGTCTTCTGCAACTAACCATACTTCTGTCGACTAAACTTGACACAAACATTTGTGAATGTTCCCAACAGTTTCTTTCACTGCATTGAGAAATTCAATGATGGCACATTGCTTGTAACGTACATCACTTACAGACGCCATTTTGAAACACTGCTGCAGTGAGCTATTTGTCTGAAGAAAGGCAAAATTTACAAACAAACTTCTGACAATTCAAATAATGTATATCTAAAGTTTTACATTCATACCATTACCATAGGCTGAGGGGGGAAATATGTGGTGCATTGTTTTCTGGGCGACTCCTCGTACATCCAGGGTGGGTTCCACCAGGTTTAGGCTAGATCGCCCAAACTGTTAGTGATGGCATTTTGACATCATGGATCCAGTTCTGTCTGTGCTCGCTGTCATCTTTTTTTTCTGAAAATTTTCCTGTTTTTCTGGTGTCTGGATGGCTTCCCCTTGTTCTGTGCTTTGAAAAATGCCCTCCCACCCACACCTGGGTTAAAACTAACCTTTATTTCTTCATCTGAAACACAGCTGATCAGCTCCTCAACTGTGTTTGGACCAAATCCACCTACTGAACATACGAACCAGTAGTGAAAATAAATCTATCTATCTATCTATCTATCTATCTATCTATCTATTATTTTATTTATTTATTTATTTATTTATCATTTTATTTATTTATTTATTTATTATTTATTTATTATTTATTATTTATTCATTCATTCATTCATCATTTATTTATTATTTATTATTTATTTATTCATTCATTCATCATTTATTTATTATTTATTATTTATTATTTATTATTTATTATTTATTATTTATTATTTATTATTTATTATTTATTATTTATTATTTATTATTTATTATTTATTATTTATTATTTATTATTTATTATTTATTATTTATTATTTATTATTTATTATTTATTATTTATTATTTATTATTTATTATTTATCATTTATCATTTATCATTTATCATTTATTATTTATCCATCCATTCATTCTGTCCTTCTCAGACTCAGGGCGGCTTACAACATGTCAGCAATAGCACTTTTTTTTAACAGAGCCTAAAGGAGAGGGGCGGCATCAAATCTAATAAATAATAATAATAATAATAATAATAATAATAATAATAATAATAATAATAATAATAATAATAATAATAATAATAATTATTATTATTATTATTATTATTATTATTATTATTATTATATTGCCCCCACAATCCAGGTCTTCATTTGACCCACCTCGGAAGGATGGAAGGCTGAGTCAACCTTGAGCCGGTGATGAGATTTGAACCGCTGACCTGCAGATCTAGCAGTCAGCTTTAGTGGCCTGCAGTACTGCACTCTACCCACTGCGCCACCTCGGCTCAAATTAAGTGGGACCCACCCCTGATACATATATACATAGAAGTATTGGTTTGCTACCAGAATGGCAAATGACACTGCACTGATAGCAAAAATTATGCTGCGTGTGCAGTTTCGCTTCTTCTGTGTGTGTGTGTGTCCCAGCATGTTTTGGTTTCTGCCCATGTGCAAAAGCAAAAACATGCTGGGACACATACACACACACACAGAAGAAGCGAAGCTGCATGCGCAGTATACCAGTAGTGGTGGGAATTGGAGGCAATCAATCAATCTTCAACTCTACACAGAGAACTAGTGTACAGATAGAACAGGATGAGGAGAAAGAAAGAGGCACTTTTTTCCATATGTGGTGGTCCTGCTCTAAAATTCAAAAAATCTGGGAAACCATTCACAATTGGCTCAAGGAAATTACAAAGGAAGAAATAGAATATTCACCCGAGGGCATGCTTCTTGGAATTTGGAAAAGATCATACTCTAAACAAACACTTTTCTTATTGACACATATAAACACAGCTACTAGAATTGCGATAGCGCAAACATGGAGAAATGAACAGACTCCCAATACAAACTTAATAATAGACAAGATATACTCATGTGCAGAAATGGACGAGATGACAAGCTTACTTAAGGGAAATAGAGTTAATGAATTCAAAAATATGTGGTGTAATTGGCACGAATGGATTCAGAAGAAATTTCTTATATAATATGATACAAAATTGCAGTACAAATCGTAAATAACAAATGCCTTTTGAATGCTTTTATTCTGTTCTTTATTGTATAGTATTAAGATAGAGTTACTTATAGACCTAACATAATTAAGAACGACTGTAACAGGTAAAAAAGTTGGACAAGATCTGTAAACCGAACAAACAAAATGTGATATATATATTTATGAAAACAATAAAAAGAAATTAAAAAAAAGAACAGGATGAGGAGAGTGATACACAAAGGAGAGAGAGAGAGAGAGACAGCCGCACATGGTCTCTCTTATATAGACAGCTTCTTATAGTGGCAGTAAACCTGCTGACTCATCCTCATAGCATCAGCATTTACAGAAGCCTTATAGCAGCTGGTCAGCATTTAAATCTTCATTACTCTGACAAACCAGGTTTTTTGTGGGAGGGTATTTACCATTTAGCAGTACAAAATATCTATTTTCTGCTCAATGTTCCTGACATATATGATCTACAAAAATAAACTAGATTACCATTATACGACAGCATAAGGATACAGAATATTATTGGGTTTGGGGTTTGTTTGTTTTGGGGGCCTCTCTAGGTATCTCCAGGGATGAAACAGGGCCAGAAAAGGTGGGGAGAAGCCTCTGTGGGGCCTCTGTAAGAATCTCCAGGGAGGAAACAGGGCCAGAAAAGGTGGGGAGAATCCTCTGTGGGGCCTCTCTAGGAATCTCCAGGGAGGAAACAGGGCCAGAAAAGGTGGGGAGAAGCCTCTATGGGGCCTCTCTAGGAATCTCCAGGGAGGAAACAGGGCCAGAAAAGGTGGGGAGAATCCTCTGTGGGGCCTCTCTAGGAATCTCCAGGGAGGAAACAGGACCAGAAAAGGTGGGGAGAAACCTCTGTGGGGCCTCTCTAGGAATCTCCTGGGAGGAAACAGGGTCAGAAAAGGTGGGAAGAAGCCTCCATGGGGCCTCTCTAGGAATCTCCTGGGAGGAAACAGGGTATCCACCCTCCCTGTAGTTTCCCCAATCACACACATTATTTGCTTTTACATTGATTCCTAGTGGAAAAATTGCTTCTTCTTACAAACTTTTCTACTTAAGAACCTGGTCATGGAACCAATTAAGTTCGTAAGTAGAGGTACCACTGTAGTTTTCTCTGTCCCATTAGTTAGGTAGGCAACAAAAGACTTGGCCATTCAAATCTTTAAGCATGGCAATGTCTGTTCTCTACTAGTGGACCCTGATAATGAATTTTGTTACAGAGCAAATTGCTAGTTTTGGCACTTTCTTCCCAGATCAATTTCATGGAACTCTGGGCCAGCAAAATGAGTCAACTCTCTGGATTTATATCTTCCTGTTTATATGATTAGATTATGGGGATATCAGCTTAAACTCGTGCACGATAAACCTTGTTTCCACTTCCTAGAAATTAACTAGGTCGGTTAAGCCTTACTTAATTTTTCTATGGAGACTCAATCCTCCAGGTCATGGCTATCCCAAAAGGCAATTGGATTGCTGAAAAACCTTGCATGAGAAGCAAGGGAAACAAAGAAAATCAAGTTGACTTTTTAAAAAGCCCCTTTGCGACCTTGCTTGATTTGTTCCCACAACCTATTACACCCCATGAACCCAGTAACGTGTGTTGTGGGAATGGTAGGATTATGCAGTCTAGATTACCAATAGATTGGGAGTTCAATTTTTGTATCTCTTCCTTTCCATTTAGTAATCATCAGTCAGATACAGTAGCCTTACCGTGGAGAAAGTCGATAATGAATTTTTCATCCTCAATCCTTATATTAAATCCCAGTGTTATTTAATAAAGCTACAGAATAGAGATTCGAGATTAAGAAAATGTAGTCATGCTTTACATCTTCTTACAGAAAATCACTTATTTACATAATGGAAAGATAAATTTTGGTACATTAAGATGCGGTGGTCTTAGCATGTAATTTGGAAGAATTTTAGAGGATAATGGACCGATTCTTGGGGGATTCCATTACTAAAGGCTCCATGTCATACTAATATATTGCTCTGGTATCAGAAATAGTATTATTTTAATCTCCCCCTCATCGTCTTTTCATATCCCTTGAACTCTGAATTAAAGATGCACCTTTTGTGAGATGTAGCACTGCTGTTTATATCTACGTACTGCATTTTAAAGTCGCTTCCAATTATATACAGTGATACCTCGTCTTACAAACGCCTCGTCATACAAACTTTTCGAGATACAAACCTGGGGTTTAAGATTTTTTTGCCTCTTCTTACAAACTATTTTCACCTTACAAACCCACCGCCACCGCTGGGATGCCCTGCCTCCGGACTTCCGTTGCCACCGAAGCACCCATTTTTGCGCTGCTGGGAATCCCCGAGGCTTCCATCCATGGGAAACCCCACATCCGGACTTCCGTGTTTTTGTGATGCTACAGGGGAATCCCAGCAGCGCAAAAATGGGCACTTCGCTGGCAACGGAAGTCCGGAGGTGGGGTTTCCCAGCGAGGGGAGCCTCATTGAAATCGCAGCATCACAAAAACACAGAAGTCTGGAGGTGGGGTTTCCCATGGAGGGGAGCCTCAGGGAAATGCCAGCAGTGCAAAAACAGGTGCTTCAGCTGGCAAAAGGGATGAATTTTGGGCTTGCAGGCATTAATTGCTTTTCCATTGATTCCTATGGGAAACATTGTTTCGTCTTACAAACTTTTCACCTTAAGAACCTCGTCCAGGAACCAATTAAGTTTGTAAGACAAGGTATCACAGTATAAGCTTTTTTCTAACAGTTCAATGTCAGTTGACCATAATTTTTTTTTAAAAATGAAACATATTGACAACTTCATCACATTTCAAAACAGGGAACATCGTGTGGACTTGGTGGCGCAAAATTCATTCTTTCATCCATTCCCCCCTCAACCGCAATGAAACCACAAATGACTCATAAAATCAGATACAATTTCACTTCCAACAGAGCTAACCAGGTCTGAAGGATCATTTCAGGATCAAAAATGTCTCTGGGAGCTAACACTGTTTGCTTTATTTTTTAAAAAAAACCTCTACGATTAAAACAATGTTTGCCATATGAAAACAGACTGCATTTAAATCACCATCTAAATTACGATTCTCCAATAAGTTTTTTTTCCCCTCTCCAACTCGAGTAATAACATGATGGCACTCTTAAACCACCCTATTCAAGAATTATGTCTTCTAGTAATGTTTCTATGCTTGCTGTACCTTCTCTGTAGTGATTTCTGACAGTCTCAAAATGGGTGAGCAGTGTAGTCGGGCGGTAGGAAAAGCAAGTAGGATACTTGGCTGCATAGCTAGAGGTATAACAAGCAGGAAGAGGGAGACTGTGATCCCGCTATATAGAGTGCTGGTGAGACCACATTTGGAATACTGTGTTCAGTTCTGGAGACCTCACCTACAAAAAGATATTGACAAAATTGAACGGGTCCAAAGACAGGCTACAAGAATGGTGGAAGGTCTTAAGCATAAAACGCAATCAGGAAAGACTTCATGAACTCAATCTGTAGAGTCTGGAGGACGGAAGGAAAAGGGGGGGCATGATCGAAACATTTAACCCTGCTGTTCTGTTTAAGAAAAATAACAAATCTTATGTTCCCGGGTCACCCTGACCCGGACCGAAAACTCTTCATTTGCAGTGCTTATGTTTGGTCTTTTTGAAAGCTTTTTTCACTTGGAAAGTAGTCTGAACATTTCTGCACACAATGATATGAAAATTGAAATGAAAAAAGTAAATCTTATTGGTTTATTTTGCGGATATAATGCACGCCCCCCCTGTTTTTGTGAAAAATTTTTCAATTTATGGATAGTTTTGCTTGCAAAATGCATTCTATTTTACTAAAGTTGCTATGGGATTGGTAGCTTGAACATTTCTGAACATAATGATATGAAAATTGAACTGGAAAAATTGATGCATATTGGTTTATTTTGTTGATGAAATGCACGCCCCCCCCCCCGTTTTTTTTAAATAGCCTTCACTTTATGGATAGTTTTGCTAGCAAAATACATTCTATTTTACTAAAGTTGGTGTGGGATTGGTAGCTTGAACATTTCTGAACATAATGATATGAAAATTGAACTGGAAAAATTGATGCATATTGGTTTATTTTGCACATAAAGTATGCCTCAATTATTTCAATTTATATGAAAATTATGCTGTTAATTTCAAACTTACATACTTTTTTTTAGTAAAATGGATTTGTTTCATAAAATTAGTTCTCTGGCTACAATGTGGTTGATTTTCAAAAGGATATTCCAAATATTTCTAGACAAATATGTATAAACAGTGACAATAATGGCACACAGCAAGGCCGAGGGGGGGTGGCCCTTTTGTGGCAAAAATAAACCAATAAGAACCATTTTTTTCAGTTCATTTATATTTTTCTTATATTCAGAAATGTTCAATTTAGTATATCAAACCTTTTGGGGGAAAATTCCTTAGGGATTTGTAGCCTTAAAAAATAGAAATTGACACGAAATTAAAAAAGGATGGGGGGAGGGGCTTTTTGATCAAAATAAAAATATAAGTCTCAATTTTTCCAGTTCAATTTTCATATCATTATGTTCATAAATGTTCAAACTAGTTTTCCAGTTGAAGAAGTTTTCAAAAAGATCAAATTCAAGTACCTAAAAAAATTATTTTTGGTCCGGTCACATACGAACAGAAACAGATTCAAAGTTATGATTTTTTTTTGCCCAGAAAACAATTAGCCACCACCCCAAAAATATTTTTTGATGATCAGCATTGTTAAATTGAGTAAATGAATGCCTAAGATTTTAAAGAATATTTCGGATTTGGAGCATAAAAAAATAAAAAGTGAAAATGGTTGCAAGCAGCCAAGGGGGGGGGGAGGCCTTATTTCCGATGTTAAAAAACCAATAAGAATCATTTTTTTCAGTTCCTTTATATTTTTCTTATATTCAGAAATGTTCAAGCTACCAATCTCACACCAACTTTAGTAAAATAGAATGCATTTTGCAAGCAAAACTATCCATAAATTGAAAAAGATTTCACAAAAACAGGGGGGGCGTGCATTATATCCGCAAAATAAACCAATAAGATTTACTTTTTTCATTTCAATTTTCATATCATTGTGTGCAGAAATGTTCAGACTACTTTCCAAGTGAAAAAAGCTTTCAAAAAGACCAAACATAAGCACTGCAAATGAAGAGTTTTCGGTCCGGGTCAGGGTGACCCGGGAACATAAGATTTGTAACTTTTTTTGCCCAGCAAAAACTAAGCCCCCCACCCCCCAAAAAAAATTCTCATAGAGAGAACCCCTGAAATGATAAATAGTCATGAAATTTCAAGTTTCAGATATGCAGGGAAAATTTTTTACAGGGACTCAAACTTGGCTTCGGGTCACATACGACCCGAACAGAACAGCAGGGTTTTAAATATGTTAAAGGGTTGAATAAGGTTCAGGGGGGAAGTGTTTTTAACAGGAAAGTGAGCACAAGAACAAGGGGACACAATCTGAGGTAAGTTGGGGGAAAGATCAGAAGCAACGTGAGAAAATATTATTTTACTGAAAGAGTGGTAGATCCTTGGAACAAACTTCCAGCAGATGTGGTTGGTAAATCCACAGTAACTGAATTTAAACATGCCTGGGATAAACATATATCCATCCTAAGATAAAAATACAGGAAATAGTATAAGGGCAGACTAGATGGACCATGAGGTCATTTTCTGCAGTCAGCCTTCTATGTTTCTATGTTTCTATACTCCAATCAAGAAGAACAGGTGTGATGTCTCTCACCTAGAGAGAGCAACAAAAACAGCATTGTTCTCTGATTGCCATATGCAATGCAGCTTTCTCTTATTACCTGCCGCTATTCTTTGCCACAAGCTGTTCTCTCAGACCCAGATATTTGGGGTTATTGTTTCCTTCTTAGTCCAGTAGAGCAGGACCAGCAGCAGAAACAGAATCCACCCAAGAGAATCCAGATATATGATAGCCCTAAGTTAATGGTTTTTGTCCTCTGTAATCAAATGGATGGGGTCACATAGTAGGTGCAAAAATATTTCCAGTTGTGTTATTTAAAGAATCAGAATATAAGGACACCCGAACGTTCAAGAACAGCTGGTAGCTAAAGCAGAATTGACAGCAAAGCGATGGCGGGGTTGCAAGAAACAATGAAAGTTGCAGAACTTATAATGGCTTCTAAGTTCCTAAGATAGGGTACAAAAAGTAAATGGAAACATTGATTTTTTTTCTCCCATCCTATTATTTCCACCTCTCTTCTCCTTTTAACTAAAAAGGTTATAAAAGAAGAGCCAAGGGATTTTATCTTGGTATTTCAGGGCTGACAAATCATATTTTGAGCAGCTGGAATATGACAGGACTCTTGTAACACCCAAATGCTTGGGTGAGTAAATGTTCCAATGGAGGTTTTAGAATACAATTTAACAGTGAAAGTATCTATTGAAAAAACAACAGCAACAGAACATTTTACCACCTATGGTGGACCTGTTCAGAAGCAAGATCCTACTGGAACATGATAGGGAAGTGGCAGAATTATTTTTATTATGGATTTTTAATAAATTAATAAGAAGGAAATTAAGTACCTGATTATTCCACATTTTAACAGTGGCCAGGATAACCTATGCTAAATTATGGAAAAATGAAGACATACCAAAAGAAGGAATGATAATCAAAAAGATCAGGGAATATGTAAATACAGTACACAGTCCTAGAGGCTTCGGAAGTGTTCGACTTGGGATATTGTGATACGAAATCCAGCATATCAATCTCGTTTAATTTAATTTAAAATAATATATTCAACTTCTATGCCACCCAATCCCATAGGACTCAGGGTGTTTTACAACAATAATAACAATACAGCGTGTTCTGCCGGTGTGTTTCAACCGCCCGTAATTACAGGGTAATTAGTCCAGGAAGACACACACCACACGATAAAAGGAAAACCCAAAAGTTTTTATAAACAGAAAAACAGAAACAGCTCACTTTTAAAATGTCAAAGGGATTTTCCAGTACACACAAGGCACAGGTTTAATACAATCCAATTGCTCACCCAATAACTGGGAAATTGAGTCCAATTCTAAAGTCCAGAGAGTCCACACACAATCTTGAACAGCACAAAAACCACGATCTTGACGAAACAATGAATCAGATAAACTGCCACAAGGCTAAACCAGCATGCTGTTAATTTTATCTGTAGCACTAATTACAGCAGCCCCACCCAACCACAGGTGGCCTCATTTTCTCTTGTAATCACTCTACGCATGTGTGGATGTGTCATTAATTCTTGTTCAGAATCCAAGGATGATACAGATGATTGATCTCCTTCTGGACTGTCTGCCAAACTCCCCTCTTCCCTGTCACTCATGCTTCCTTGGTCAGAGGAGGCTTCGTCGGCAGATTCCATCGGGAGCAAAACAGGCCTGCGGCATGTGGATGTCTCCCCCACATCCACCTGCACATTCCTTGGGGCAGGAGCTGGGCCAGATCTAACCCCAACAACAGTGGTACAATAATAAAAAGAAGTCAAGTACAACAATAATTATAAAACCCCAATTATAAATCCAACTAAAATAACCCCATATAAACTCTAAATCCAAACTAACAAAAACATACCTACAAACATAATTTTGGCGTGTCAGGTGTTAAGGTTTACATTCAAGAGCTGTGTATTTCTGTTTTTTGTGAATAACAGCAACAACAACTGGGGCGGGGAACCCCAACAGCCAGAGTCAGGAATAGCAGACAAAGGAGGGTAGATTAACACTGACTTATAATAGTATTCACAGAAGCACAATTGGATAACTGCAAAAGTCTACCCAATGCAAAGAAACCTAAACCTTTACAGAAGTAGCTCACACAGTAGAGTCAAACCAGGGAATTAGCAATAGACGAAGCCAGCATCACTATTGAATTGTTCTCATTCCCAAACCAGGCATCCTCTCTTCCTTTTATTTTTAAATATTTTATTAATTTACCACTTTTAAAAAAGAAAACACAATTGTAAGAATACAGAAGAAAATAAAAGAAAATTAAATTAATAGTAGTATATGTTAGCATATTAGCATTTGTTGTGATTCAGCCTGAGCCAGATCAAAGACCAGCTGCGTCTCTGCTGGCTCCATGCCCGGGGGAGGCTGAGAGCGGAGAGGAGAGTTCTTGGCAGTCAGACAGTGCAGATAGCAGTCACGAAAGTGAAGATGATGCAAGGCCTGGGAGCCCTGGGGAAGGGCTCTCTCAAGCATGTAGCTGTGAGTCTCTGGAGTCCCTGGATGACAACGCACAAGCTATCATTAGTGTGTGGCAGAGACGCATAGATCAAAGGAAATCTCAACTGCGTAGATATTATCAGCGGTGAATGAGGAACACCAGGGGGTTGGGTGTGGTCCTCATTAGCAGGGAAGGGTTTATAAGGCATGAGAACCATTCTGGCAGCGTGGAGTGTTATCAAATGGGAGTTGGTGTTATCTGCATTTTTCCCTCAGAGTTTTTGTTCCTGGCTCGTGGCCCAGCAGCCTTGAAGACTGGTGGGAGGAGTGTGTCTGTTGGCTCAACAGCCTCATCTGGCATTAAGGATCCTGTGTTTCTGTATGAACAATTGCCTTCGTGTATCTATTTGGAGTTCCAGGGTTTTCCTTATCTGTAAGGACATTTTCTGTTGGCTTCTTTTTTCTTTACCATTATAAAACTGTGTTTGGATTCAACCGCTGTGTCTGGCTTATCTTTTTGGGTTGGTCATAGCTTCCGGAGTGACCCAGACAGAACAGCATTAAAATAACTATATTCATACCGTGTTTCCCCGATAGTAAGACCCCCCCGATTGTAAGACATATGGGGGGTTTCAGGGGTGTCGGCTAATATAAGTCATACCCTGAAAGTAAGACATATGTCTTACTTTCGGGGAAACACGGTACGATATGCCGGAGAGCCGGAGAAGGGGGCGTCCGGACCCCCCCACCCCCAGCAGAAGCCAAGGGGGGGTTCCTTTCAAGCGGCGTTGGGCGAAAGAGGGCGGGCGGCCAGCAGCAGAAGGCGAGAGGTGCCTCCTTCTCCGGCTCTCCGGCAGATCGAGCGCGCGAAGAGGCACCTCTCACCTTCCGCCGCTGCTGGCCGCCCTCTTTCGCCCAGCGTCGCTTCGGAAGCCGCCGAATGCCGTCAGGGGGGCACTTGGTGACCGCCTCTCCATTTGCCAAGTGCCGCTCGCCAAGCGCCCCCTGACGGCGTTCAGCGGCTTCCGAAGCGACGCTGGGCGAAAGAGGGCGGCCAGCAGCGGCGGAAGGTGAGAGGTGCCTCTTCGATATGCCGGAGAGCCGGAGAAGGGGGCACCTCTCGCCTTCTGCTGCTGGCCGCCCGCCCTCTTTCGCCCAGCGCCGCTTGAAAGGACCCCCCCCCCTTGGCTTCTGCTGGGGGTGGGGGGGTCCGGACGCCCCCTTCTCCGACTCTCCGGCATATCGCAGAAGCCAAGGGGGGGGGTCCTTTCAAGCGGCGCTGGGCGAAAGAGGGCGGGCGGCCAGCAGCGGCGGAAGGTGGGAGGTGCCACTTCGCGCGCTCGATCTGCCAGAGAAGGAGAAAGAAAGAGGTCGGGTTGTGTGAAAGAGGCCGGGGTTGGGGGAAGGGGAGACGTAAGATGTGTTTTTTTTTTTTTTTGCAACGCCGCTCAAAAGGTGCCTTGGCTGGAAGAGTAGCTGGTTTCCAGGGCATAAACTGGCTCGCTTCCGGGGATGGTAATGTAAGACATACCCCGAAAGTAACACATAGTGGGGCTTTTGGGGGTAAAAAGAAAGTAAGACATGGCCTTACTATCGGGGAAACATGGTATTATATTAATTATACACCAGACTATAGTTTGTCTCAAGTATATAAATTAGTACATGCTTTTTCCCATTAACAAATTAATGTCATATATACTTCAATGATTTATCATGCAGGATATATTGCTTCACCCCCCTCCTCCATCTTTTCCCCAGAAAGAATAAAATCCTCCAAATGAAAAACAAGAGGAACAGGGGGCAAAAATTATTATTATTTTTTTAAATGCCAGGTCTGGGGAAAAAAATAACGAAATTCGGCCTTACATTTACTGATTTTCCAGATAATCCTTAAAATTATTTTGGTCAGCCTGTTTTGGAATCCTGTAAAGATCGACAGCCTTGAAACAGCAATATTATAATTAAGATCTTGAAGGCCATCTACCATGTTTTTAATTCTATTTATGTTTTAACGGTTTAATGGATTTTCACATTTTCATTCTATTCTTATTGTGTGCCATAATAGTTGAGTTGCCTAACAAAGCAAATGCAGAGAGGTATTAATTGGGGTGACTGACATGATATAGTAATCTTTGGAAAAACATGTTTATGGCCAAACATTTGCCAGGTCTGTCTGTGAGACTGTTTCATTTTTGATGTTTCAAAATAAACCATTTGTTTCCTAGTTTCTATCATTCTTTTAATGGTTGATATTCTGCCTATAGATACACAAATACAGGATACCGCCTTCTGCCGCACGAATCCCAGCGGCCGATAAGGTCCCACAGAGTTGGCCTTCTCCAGGTCCCGTTGACCAAACAATGTTGTTTGGTGGGCTCCAGGGGAAGAGCCTTCTCTGTGGTGGCCCCAGCCCTCTGGAATCAACTCCCCCCGGAGATTAGAATGGCCCCCACCCTCCTTGTCTTTCGCAAGTTACTCAAGACTCACCTATATCGCCAGGCATGGGGGAATTAAAACATCTCCCCCAGGCTTTCTTATATTTTATGTTTGGTATGTATGTGTTGTATGGTTTTTAAATTGTTGGGGGTTTTAAATGTAATTTTATTATTAGATTTGTTCCATTGTTATACTGTTTTTATTGTTGTTGTGAGCCACCCCGAGTCTTTGGAGAGGGGCGGCATACAAATCTAATAAATTGAATTGAATTGTATTGAATTTTGCTGACTATGATGACAAGGGTTGTCCGAATAATTGTTAGATACTGCTGTCAATATAGACAGGCTAAGATTATGCAAACAAACTCCCAAAGGTGGATTCTCAGGAGGCAAGTGGGCTATTTTGTTTTTCTTTTGAAGAGGTTTAGCTTCTCTTTCAAGAAGCTTCTTCAGCACTGACCGGATGGTGGAGAATGGAAAGATTTATACGCCTTGTGAGATAGCTGGCCGTTTGTTGTCTTTTAGAGCAGGGATCTCCAACCTTGGAACTTTAAGACTTGTGGACTTCAACTCCCAGAATGCCTCAGCCAGCAAAGCATTCTGGAAGTTGAAGTCCACAAGTCTTAAAGTTGCCAAGCTTGGAGACCCCTGTTTTAGAGAGTCATTGAAGCAATCCGAGGTTTATCTGGAAATCCATTCCTATTCCCACTCCTTTCAAAGGATGTTCACCCCAAATTGGATAGTTGAAATTCTGCAGAGATTCTCCATCATCACAAATTGGATGGCTGAGAATCTCTACAGAGCCCTATTGATAGAGGGTGTATAAGTTAAATGGCAATATCTCTGCACAATCCAACTTGAATCAGTGTTAAATTTTAATATATATATATATATATATATATATATATATATATATATATATATATATATATATATTACTGGCGTGAAGAATCATAATTATTCTGGCATGGCAAGAAAAGGAATTGTAGTTGTCTGCAACTCAGAGGTGAGATATGGAAATATGTTACATTTTAGCCTTAGTAGTGATTAAATGGTGATTAATTTTCCACCTCCATAAAGTGTGATGTATTTTTATACAGGACTAAATATAGCTTTATATATAACTTTTGATGGGTTGAATGAAATTTATGAATACAAATCATTATGCTCATAGCAGAAAGCCATGACTGATCATCCCTAAATTGAGGCAGCCTCTACATGCACTCTACATGAGCTCTGGCCCAGCTCCTGCCCCAAGGACTGTGGATATGGGGGAGACATCCACATGCTGCAGGCCTGTTTTGCCCCCCGGTGGAATCTGCTGATGAAGGCTCCTCTGACCAAGAAGACATGAGTGACAGGGAGGAGGAGAGTGTGGCAGACAGCTCAGAAGGAGATCAATTATCTAGCTCTTCCTTGGATTCAGAACAAGAGTTAATGATACAGCCACGCATGCGGAGAGCGATGAATAGGCAACAACAACTGAGAGATTATTATCAAAAAAAATGAGGCCACCTGTGGTTGGGTGGGGCTGTGGTAATTAGTGAGGCTGCTATAAAGAGCAGCCTGTGGGTTTGGCCATTGTGGAGGATTATCTGATCGTTGTGTTTCATGGCTGCTTTACTGACTTTGATCTTTTGTGTGCTGATTTTTCCCCGCTTTGAAACTAAACCAGGGCAAAGTGTGTTTCACTTTGTGAAAGAAGAAGGACTGTGAATTGCCTCACAGCTGCAAGCTAAGTATCACAGAACTGATAAGGGACTTGTACAAATTACCAGTTTGTTTGGAGACAAGTGCTCTTTGCTATACCAAAAGAGGGCTTGGTTTAAGTGAATTTTCATTATAAAGAACATTGTTTTGAATTTTCAAACGTGTGTGTGTCTGAAATTTGTACCTATGAACTTTTTGGGAGGAGTCTACCAGAGAGCCCGACAGAACACTCGCCTAACCATTTTTAAATTTGGGGGATGATTGTTGTGATTCCCAAATATGTCCTGTTGAAATTTAATGATGAATTATAACATAATACTTCCTCCTCCTTCTCCATTTGAAAGCCAATTAAATCTGCATTTCATGCTTTAGAATAGAATAGAATTCTTTATTGGCCAAGGAATTTGTCTTTGGTGCCTATGCTCTCAGTGTACATAAAAGAAAAAGATACATTTGTCAAAAATCATGATGTTCGACACTTAATGAGTGTCATAGGGGTCCAATAAGCAATGAGGAAACAATCAATATTAATAAAAATCTTAAGGATACAAGCAACATACATATACAAAAGATACAATCTTTTGGAAGATTTAATCAAATAATAAAACTTCCCAAATTCCCAACATAAAAATTTCTCCTTTGGGCCCCTGTACAATATAATCAGATCTATATTATATCTCCCAAACTTTTTATTTTTCATAATAAAAATGTGATTTGCTCTAGCCATAAATCTGAGCTGAGTTTCCAATAAGTGAATTGTTACTTTCAGTTCCATTTCCCATTTATATGTTATTTATTTTTTTGCTGTAATGCACTATAGGGAGGTATAGAAGTACAATTTTTGCAATTTATTTGCAAACAAAATACTAACCCTGACAATGTTTCAGCCAATCAATGTTATGTCCTCAATGCTTGGAATTGGAATTGGGAGAACAAAACAGGGGGTACGGGGTACAGAGGGGCACTTTTTGGTTCTTTAGTTCTTTGGGAATTGCAGAAATGTGTGATGATGGTGTTTTGGAAAATACAGTGGTACCTCGGTACTCAACCACAATTCGTTCCAGAAGTGTGGTCGAGAACCGATTTGGTCGAGTACCGAATTTATTTATCCCATAGGAAATAATGGAAATGGATTTAATTGGTTCCCAGCCCCTGTTAACTTGCTGGGAACCAATTAAATCTATTTTCTTTATTTCCAATGGGATAAATAAATTCGGTACTCCAAGCTGCAGGAAGGATGGAGGCTGCTACAATCCCAGCAGCTTCGGGGGGCTCCTTTCTTCATTGCTTCCTCTTATTACCTGTAAGCAGCTGCAAAAACTTTCTCCTTCCCGGTGGCTCCTTCCCTTCGAGGAGCAACAGCGCCGGGAATGTCACGTAATGAAGGGAAGCTGCTGGAGCGGCGGCAACTGCTGAGATGGCTCCGGCAGCTTCCCTTCATCACGTGACGTTCCCGGTGCTGTTGCTACTCGAAGGGAAGGAGCCCCCGGCAAGGAAAATGTTTTTGCAGCTGCTTACAGGTAATAAGAGGAAGCAATGAAGAAAGGAGCCCCCCGAAGCTGCCGGGATTGCAGCAGCCCCCACCCTTCCTGCAGCTTGGAGGAATTATAGAACTCCTCAGCCCCCTGAAGCTGCTGGGATTGTAGCAGCCCCCACCCTTCCTGCAGCTTGGAGGAATTATAGAACTCCTCAGCCCCCTGAAGCTGCTGGGATTGTAGCAGCCCCCACCCTTCCTGCAGCTTGGAGCTCTTAGAGAGCTCCTCAGCCCACTGAAGCTGCTGGGATTGTAGCAGTCCCCGGCAGTAACATTTCGGATAATGAACAAAATTTTCTCTGGCTGTTCGGTATCTGAATTTTTGTTCAGATACTGAAGCAAATTTTTGCCGAAAATTTTGTTCGTTATCCGAAATGTACGAGAACCAAAGCGTTCGAGTACCAAGGTACCACTGTAATAAGGAACACTAGGGTTCCTTTGCATATTGTAACATTCATTTTTATACTCATTAATATACAAAGAAAGGAATTCTCTTTTTTTGGAATTCTGAAATACTTTGGCCAATTAATCTTATTTATCTATTTATTTATTTATTCATTCATTCATTTATTCATTTGTCCAATACACAAATAAATAGGAAGAAAATAAACATGAAGTAATATATATAAGGATAAAAGTGAAAATAGAAGAGAAGATATATGAAAGGAAGAAAATATATATGATATATGAAATAAAGGAAAGACAATTGGACAGGGGATGAAAGGCACACTGGTGCACTTATGTACGCCCCTTACTGACCTCTTAGGAACCTGGAGAGGTCAATCGTGGATAGTCTAAGGAAGAAATGTTGGGGGTTAGGGGTTGACACTATTGAGTCTGGTAATGAGTTCCACGCTTCGACAACTCGATTGTTAAAGTCATATTTTTTACAGTCAAGTTTGGAGCGGTTCGTATTAAGTTTGAATCTGTTTCGTGCTCTTGTATTGTTGCAGTTGAAGCTGAAGTAGTCATTGACCGGTAGGACGTTGCAGCATATGATCTTGTGGGCAATACTTAAATCGTGTTTTAGGCGCCGTAGTTCTAGGCTTTCTAGACCCAGGATTGTTAGTCTATTTTTGTAGGATATTCTGTTTTGAGTGGAGGAATGAAGGGCTCTTCTGGTGAAATATCTTTGGACGTTTTCAAGGGTATTAATGTCTGAGATGTGGTATGGGTTCCAGACAGATGAGCAGTAGTCAAGGGTGGGTCTGGCAAAAGTTTTGTAGGCTCTTGTGAGTAGTGTGAGATTGCCGGAGCAGAAGCTACATAGGATCAGGTTAACAACTCTGGAGGCCTTTTTGGCGATATTGTTGCAGTGGGCTTTAGCACTTAGGTCATTTGATATTAGTATTCCAAGGTCTTTTACTGAGTGTGGGTTGGCTATGAGAGTTTGTTTATTCAGTTTGTATATGAGGTGTGACCATTTCCCAGGGTATTGGTAGTTTTAATTCAGTATGCCACACTTTCTGTGCCACAATCCATACTTGTGATTTTTCTCCTTCTTCTGCTGACTTTCAAACATTCTTACAGACATGCAAGCCAACCACTTTATTTTTATCTTTTAGTATACTTATTTTTAGCTTCTGTCCATCTATGCATATAATTCCCTCTTCCCTTCATTCTTTTCTTCCACCATCCTCAATATTTATTTGCAAGCTTTTTGCCCCAAACAGATATGCTAATGAGAGTTGAAATCCAATTCATCTCAAGGGCATCAGGCTGGGTATAGCTAATGTATTATGTCTCCAGGTCAGCCACTGACATGAAAGTAATCCAGTTATCTTCTTGGGATATTCTATATTCTAACCAATCTTTTGCAGACCAAAGTGCAAAATTGCATTGATCCAAGAAGGCATGAAATTATCAAGTATATCCCAGTACTTTGACCTTGAAAATTTATTTGCATGTAAATCATGGGGTGGAGTTGGGCAAATAATGCAAAATAAGATATAGTGGACAATCTATACCATAGAACCTTAGAGTAACTGTATTGTAACTTTGAATGTACATTAATTGGCATACATTAATTTATGCCAATTCTTTATACCTTAATACCTAAATTTTGTTGCATGCAGCTCTAAAAGTGTCACTGGGTCTAATATACACTACATAAACATGAATGAATGGAATAAATGGATGGATGGATGGATGGGTGGTGTTCTGTCTGGGTCACTCCAGAAGCCAATACCAACCCAAAAAGAGAAGCCAGACACACTGGTAAAAGGCAAAGGCAATTTTATAAAATTCAAGAAAAACACAGGTAACAGAAAATGTCCTTACAAACAGGAAAATGCTGTATCTTCAGATATATCCACACAGGCAAAAGTCCATGCAGCAATACAGAATTCCTGCTGCCAAGCCAAGGCTGTAAATAGCAGACCTACACTTCCCACGGGTCTTCCAAAGCTGCTGGGCCACAAGCCAGGAACAGAGACGCCGAGAAACAAGACAGGATAACGCCACTCCAAATTGATAACACTCCACATGGCTTCAAGGCCTTGCCTGCCTTTTAAACCCTGCTGATGAGGACCACACCCAAAACCAGCTGTTTCTAATTCACTGGTGAAAATATTTCTTTAACTGCTCCTTTCGTTGCTGTGAACATCTCTGTCTCATGTCAATGACAGCTTGTGCGTCATCACCTAATGGGCTCTCATGCTGTTCTCCTTCATCCCATTACTGACTCTCCTCTCCCCCGTCCGACTGTTCAGCCCCCTCCTCTGCGCTGTCATCCTCCTCCGGGCATGGAGCCAGCAGAGACACAGCTGGTCCCTGAGCAGCCTCAGGCTGAATCACAACAGATGGATGGATGGATGGATGGATAGACAGACAGACAGACAGACAGACAGACAGACAGACAGACAGACAGACAGACAGCAAAATCATGCATAAACCCACATATATGATATGACACAGAGAAACAACACAATCTAGTTCACATGTATTCGTGTACATGGTGAGAAAAAGAAATATTGCAAGTTTACCAGATAGATGGCACGGGGGACAAAGCTGTTACAGAACCTGATAGTCCTACCAGAAACACCTCCCAGATGGGAGCCACAGAAACAGACAGTAAAGTGGGTGTGTGGGGTCTCTAACAATGTTTCAAGCTCTAAGAACATAGCACTTATAAGTAGTTTCCTGAATAGCAAGCTACCTATAATCTTCTCCATTGTCCTTACCACTCTCTGTATGGACTTTCTATTTGAGTCACTGCAGCCACCAAACCAAACGGGGATACAGTTTGTTAAAATACTTTCAATCATGTCTTTGAAAAAAGTGGCTGCCAATCTCACTAATACGGTGACTCCGGGCAGCTTACAAGATGATAAAAAAGTTTAGAAGTGCTAAAAAACTTCTCTACCCTGTCAGTCACCACCATTGTAGAAGGCCTCTTGCAGGGCCCTAGGCCAAGTAAATAGAATAGAATAGAATAGAATAGAATAGAACAGAACAGAACAGAACAGAACATACAAGGAATTTGTCTTGGTGCATACGCTCTCAGTATACATAAAAGAAAAGATATACTGTATTAGTCAAGAATCATGAAGTACAACACTTAATAATTATGGGGGTCAAATAAGCAATGAGGAAACAATCAATATTAATAGAAATATGAAGGATACAAGCAACACGTTATAGTCATTCAGTCATTAGTGGGAGGAAATGGGTGATAGGAATGATGAGAAAAAATTAGTAGTAAAAACATGTAAAGGTATATGGATTAATGTATAGATTGAATGGAAAAAACACTTTTGGGGAAAAAAGGAAACACCAAAAGTATTAACTGTTAATTTGTTAAAAGGGATTTCAATATGAATAGGAACTATGGTAAAAGCCCTTCATGGCATGGATCTAGAAATCAGAACGCAGTTGGATTGCCCTGCCCCATTCATTACAGCAGAAGAGGCTTGCTTTGGATCCCATTGGCCAGGCATTGCAGCTTACTGGGGCCAACTGGATAATTGATCTGAGAGCAGAGAGACCTTGATTTCAGCCAAGCTATCTTAGCTTAAACATGACATTTGGCCACATGCATATGTAGAGGGAATTAAAATGACATGTACTGTTGTATTATTAAATATGCAATCCCTCCAGAAAACAATGCAGCCTTCTTCAGTCTGGGTTCTTCCAAATGAGCTAGAACTATAAATCCTTTGAGCTCAATGACAGGGCTGTTGGAATGTAATGCCAAACATCTGAAAGAATCTAAATGTGTCTTAATTTATAATTCTAAGATAAGTGTACATTTTATATCAAGGTTCAATGTAACACTCTTGCAAGACCGGTTCTGTACTGAATCTGAATTTAATGTGCAGTTAGAAAAATATCATAGCCGGAAGGCTACATTTGTATAAGCAATTTGGGAGCAACACTCCAGCTGTTGCTTCATTATAACACATTGGGGGGGGAAATGCTTTTGGGTTTCTCCAGCTGTAGTTCCATGCTACTTTTAGGTGGCCTTAGAGCTGAATTGTTTTGAAATTTGAATTTTTTCTACAGTAAAATATTATATAAAATAAACAAGGGATTTTTTTTCTTAAAAAAATAAACATTTCACTTAACACTGAGTCACAGTGGTGTAGTGGTTAGACTGCAGTACTGCAGGCTACTTCTGCTGTCTGCCGGCTGCCTGCAATTTGGCAGATCGAATCTCACCAGGCTGAAGGTTGACTCAGCCTCCCATCCTTCCAAGGTCAGTAAAACGAGGACTCAAATTGTTGGGGGCAATAGGCTGACTTTATAAACCACTTAGAGAGGGCTGTAACGACAACTTCACCTTCAACCGCAACAATACACAAGCACGAAATGAACCGCTCCAAACTAGACTGCGAAAAATACGACTTCAGCAACAGAGTAATCAATGCCTGGAATGCACTACCTGACTCTGTGGTTTCTACTCCTAAC
Organism: Erythrolamprus reginae; assembly: GCF_031021105.1. Taxonomy (NCBI): domain Eukaryota; kingdom Metazoa; phylum Chordata; class Lepidosauria; order Squamata; family Dipsadidae; genus Erythrolamprus; species Erythrolamprus reginae. The sequence continues at coordinate 14,534,690 of NC_091953.1, read as the reverse complement.
CCCAAAACCTTTAACCTTAGACTATCTGCAATTGACTTCTCCCCCTTTCTAAGAGGTCTGTAAGGGTTGTGCGTAAGCGCACCATTGTGCCTACCGTCCCTGTCCTATTGTCTTCCTTTGTTACTTTTTATCATTACTTATCCAATGTTTTATTTGTACAAATTACCAACCCAATCATTGTTTGACAAAGTAATAAAAAAGTAGTATATAAGTGCTACTTCTTTTTCATTCAGTGTAAAAACACTACAACAGAACTTTCCAGTTATGTCATTCAAAGCACTGGTTCATAAAATTAGCAAGATAATATAAATCTGAAATCAAGAAAAGGAATACATTGAAGTTGAAATTACACAGACACACACACACACACACAGTCCAACTTTTTCTTCAAAATCATGCTGGCCAGATATATGTGAAGAGGACCACTGGATAAATCAATTTCTCCCCCGAAAAGATTATGACCAACTAAACAATATTGGAAATATTTTGGTATAATTCTTTCCTTCTTAGTAATTTTCTCCATTATAATGAGTACTTATTCTGGGCAAAACACAAGCTACGGATTCCCCATGCCCATAAAATATATTGAGGGTTTAGCTCATAGGAAGAAATAGCATTAACAAAAGAGCCTTGGTGGTGCAGTGGTTAGAGCTACGTCTGCTGATCACCGGCTGCCAGCAGTTTGGCAGATCAAATCTCACCAGGCTCAAGGTTGACTCAGCCTTCCATCCTTCCAAGGTCGGTAAAATGAGGACCCAGATTGTTGGGGGCAATATGCTTACTCTCTGTAAACCGCTTAGAGAGGGCTGTAAAGCACTTTGAAGTGGCATATAAGTCTAAATGAAAAAATAATAATAATCAAGTTTAAGAATTAATGGGCTGGCTGGGGAATTCTGGGAGTTGAAGTCCAGATATCTTCAAGTTGCCAAGGTTGGGAAACACTGCTCTAGAGGTTCTCTCCTTCTCTGCCCACCGCTCCATTCCTTTACATAGTTACCTTGGCATTGTGCTTGCTTGGCTGGAGAAGCAGCTGTGCAAAAGCTAAGTGCCTGTAGCAGATTCCCCTTGACAACTGCATCAGAACTAAATGGCCTGAGATTAAGAAGCCTAATGGAACTGACACCGTCAGGCTCCATGGCAAAGAGGTCAGGGCCTGCCTTGAAAACACCCAAGAACAAGCAAAGGAAAATGGTACCCACTGTTATTTATTTTACAGCAGGAAGCCCTAAATTTCCCGCAGCTCTAAGGCCACCTATAAGTCCTTTTAAAACTCAGTTTGGTAGAGACAAATTCTGTGGCGGTGGGAAAAAATTATAGGGTGACTTGAAAGGTGGCTTCATAGAAACATAGAAGACTGACGGCAGAAAAAGACCTTGTGGTCCATCTAGTCTGCCATTATACTATTTCCTGTATTTTATCTTAAAATGGATATATGTTTATCCCAGGCATGTTTAAATTCAGTTACTGTGGATTTACCAACCACGTCTGCTGGAAGTTTGTTCCAAGGATCTACTACTCTTTCGGTGAAATAATATTTTCTCACGTTGCTTTTGATCTTTCCCCCAACTAACTTCAGATTGTGTCCCCTTGTTCTTGTGTTCACTTTCCTATTAAAAACACTTCCCTCCTGGACCTTATTTAACCCTTTAACATATTTAAATGTTTCGATCATGTCCCCCCCTTTTCCTTCTGTCCTCCAGATTATACAGATTGAGTTCATTAAGTCTTTCCTGATACGTTTTATGCTTCTTAAGACCTTCCACCATTCTTGTAGCCCGTCTTTGGACCCGTTCAATTTTGTCAATATCTTTTTGTAGGTGAGATCTCCAGAACTGAACACAGTATTCCAAATGTGGTCTCACCAGCGCTCTATATAAGGGGATCACAATCAGTAAAAACAGAGTCTGAGCGTGGCTGCACCATATGGAATAAGCACTATTTATATCAGAACTGAAACCCAACAACCACAAGGTTCAGTATGATAACAGATTAGGAAAGTAGCTCAATTTTCTTTAATTGCTGTAAAGGTTCAGTTCTAGATAATGATTAAAACGATTAAAGTGTTTATGGGTAAAAACATACTATTTAAATATTTCCTACTTTAAAAGTAATTAAGGATCATACTAAGATACTAGAGAAGGAGGGACAATAAAAAAACCTAATAGTATTCAATAAATAGTGCATAAACTGACTACCCTCACTGTAGTCCCACCACCACCCATGTGGGGGCAGCAGCCCATTACTGGTTTGGTGGCAGCAATGCATCAGATAGAAAGGCCATACAGAAAGTGGTAACCACAGGGAAGAAAATTATAGGAAGCCCACTTCCTGTCATTCAGGATACCGCTTATAAGCATTATGTGCTTAGAGCTCAAAGCACTGTTAGACCCCCCACATACCCACTTTCTGGTCTGTTTCTGTTGCTCCCCTCTGGGAGGAGGTTTTGAAATAGTTCTGTCAGGACTACCAGATTCTGTAACAGCTTTGTTCCCTACACCATCCTTCTGGTAAACTCTCAAGATTCATTTTTCTTGCCAAGTACATGTATACATCTGAATTAGACTTTGCTGTTTCTCTGCATACTAAAAAGCAGGGACATCACCCTGCCAACAAAAGTGTGTAGAGTCAAGGCTTTCCCCAGTTGCAATGTATGGCTATGAATGTTGGATTATAAGGAAGGCTGAGCGCCAAAGAATTGAGGCCTTTGAACTATGGTGCTGCAGAAGAATCCTGTGAGTCCCTTGGACTGCAAGGCTATTAAACAGATCAGTCCTAGAGGAGATTATTATTATTATTATTATTATTATTATTATTATTATTATTATTATTATTATTTATTATTATTATTATTATTAATTTATTATTATTATTAATACTAATTATCATCATCATCATCATCATCATCATCATCATTATTATGTCAATACAACACAGCAAACGAGATCACTATGCTGGATTTCAAATTTCATCACCAGTCAGGCGCTTCCCACCAAGCACCTAGGACTGTGTGATGTAGCGGCGAATTATATTTGCCGATCCCAGTAAAGCGGCCCTTTGCAATTGACAGATGGAGATTTTGTCAATTCTGATGGCTTTCCAATGTCCGCTGAGATCCTTTGGCACTGCGCCCAGCGTTCCAAGTACCACTGGGACCACTTTCACTGGCTTATGCCAGAGTCGTTGCAGCTCGATTTTTAGATCTTGGTATTTCACTAATTTCTCTAGCTGCTCCTCCTCAATTCTGCTGTCTCCTGGGATTGCAATGTCGATGATCTATACTTTCTTTTTCTACACAATCAGGATGTCTGGTGTGTTATGCTTCAGAATACAGTCAGTCTGAAGTCGGAATTATTATTATTATTATTATTATTATTATTATTATTATTATTATTATTAATTAGATTTGTATGCCACACCTCTCCGAGGACTCGGAGCAGCTAACAAGAAACAATACAAATCCAGAGGTTAAAATAATTTAAAAATCCTTAATATAGAAAACAATCATACATCTCATACAGACCATACATAAAGCGGAAACGACCCAGGATAATCAATTTCCCCATGCCTGACGACAGAGATGGGTTTTGAGGAGTTTGCGAAAAGCAAGGAGGGTGGGGGCAGTCCTAATCTCCAGGGGGAGTTGATTCCAGAGGGTCGGGGCTGCCACAGAGAAGGTTCTTCCCCTGGGTTCTGCCAGACGACATTGTTTCGTCGACAGGACCTGGAGAAGGCCAACTCTGTGGGACCTAACCGGTCACCGGGATTCATGCGGCAGAAGGTGGTCGCGGAGATCAACCCTGACTGCTCTGTAGAAGGCCAGATCCTGAAGATGAAAGTCAAACACTTTGGTCACTTAATGAGAAGAAAGAACTCACTGGAGAAGAGAACCTAATACTGGGAATGATTGAGAGCAAAAGCAGAAGGGGATGATAGACAATGAGGTGGCTGATGGAGTTAATGAAACAGTCAGCATGAGCTTAAATTGACTCCGGGCAATGGTAGAGGACAGAAAGGCCTAGAGGAACATTGTCCATGGGGTTGCGATGGATCGGGGATGACTTCGCGGGCTACCAGAATGACGCACTGTACTGCAAGACAGGTTTATGAAGGACATTAACGCTTATTAACAAGTGACAGAAATTCACTAACAAAATGTATTGTCTGAGGTTAACTTGTTTGCCAGCTGCCTTTTATAACCAGCTGTCAACAGGGCAGTCAATCGCAGCTTTCTTCCATTCCCACTCCTAGAGCAATCCCAAGAAAACCCCGAAACACTTTTGCTAATTGATTTTAATTATTTTAATTATAACTATATAAGTGTTAGAAAGTATTGAAAAGTCAAGATTTCCATATTATTATTGATTATATGGAGACATCAATTGATAAGTTTACCTTTCTGTATTGATCTAAGCAGAGCAATTGTAGCTCCTTTACATGTTAAATGTTGTTTGTCTTGTTTTGTCCTACATTTTAAAAAAACCTAATATATATATATATATATATATATATATATATATATATATATATATATATATATATATATGTGTGTGTGTGAATGATGAGGCAGCAGCCATCTCGATCACCGGAACATAGAAACTTTAATAAAACCACTTAGCTTTCGTTAGCGTGCTGCTAACTTCGTCAGAGTTTTAAAATGCCGTGGGAGACAAACATCTTTATAAAGCATTACTCAGTCTGCTCATTGCCCGCGTCACGGGGCCACACCCTTCCCTCCCCCCTGCGGTAAGCCTAATTGTAGGCTTAATCATGCTGGCTGAAGGGAGATCTACCTCTTTTGCTCGTGTTTGTTGCCTTTTTCCCTCCCCAAGGGAGGGGGTGGAATTGTGAGGCTTAATCCTGCTGGCTGTAGGGGGACCTGCCGCTTTTACTCGTGTCTGTTGCCTTTTTCCCTCCCCAAGGGAGGGGGTGGAGTTGTGAGGCAATGCTTCGGAGGTGTTTGGTATTCCTTTCTTTCCCCCATTGTCGTTGTTACTTTTTATAATGGTACATGTCTGCTCTTGCAATTTTTTTACCCATGTCCTCGTCCTAGGTCTACACTGTTCTAATCCCCCCTTGTCCTCTATGTTAGGCTTAAATTGTGCCCCTCCACCTCAGTAATGCGCCCGAAGGAAACCCTAGTGAAGGAGGAGTCTTCCTCGGTAATTTACCGTATAAACTGCAGTAATTGTACACACCACTATGTGGGTGAAACAGCTTAAAGGTTGAGAACCCGTGTACACGAACACAAACTAGCGGTCCGGCGTCAGGAACAGCGCTCCCAGATTTGGATACACATGGAGGAGCAAGGTCACGGCTTCGATTTCCAGGGAACTGAGATTCTGGCACGGGATGAAACCAAGGGAGGTCGCCTCCTAAAAGAAGCCTGGTTCTCGAATGAAAATTCTTTAAATAGACACATCGATATGCCATCGGCATACCAGGCTTTAAGGCACCAACAACGACTTAAAGGAGATGGGTCATTAAGATTGGACACAGCCCCCAGCAGAATTCCCCAGGCCAGACATAGAAACCAGCCAAATGAGGGTGGGATAACCCCCCACGAGAAACAAGGGAACATACTGGAGCAATACGGAGGTAGAGGTGGAGGGGCACAATTTAAGCCTAACATAGAGGACAAGGGGGGATTAGAACAGTGTAGACCTAGGACGAGGACATGGGTAAAAAAATTGCAAGAGCAGACATGTACCATTATAAAAAGTAACAACGACAATGGGGGGAAGAAAGGAATACCAAACACCTCCGAAGCATTGCCTCACAACTCCACCCCCTCCCTTGGGGAGGGAAAAAGGCAACAGACACGATTAAAAGCGGCAGGTCCCCCTACAGCCAGCAGGATTAAGCCTCACAATTCCACCCCCTCCCTTGGGGAGGGAAAAAGGCAACAAACACGAGCAAAAGAGGTAGATCTCCCTTCAGCCAGCATGATTAAGCCTACAATTAGGCTTACCGCAGGGGGGAGGGAAGGGTGTGGCCCCGTGACGCGGGCAATGAGCAGACTGAGTAATGCTTTATAAAGATGTTTGTCTCCCACGGCATTTTAAAACTCTGACGAAGTTAGCAGCACGCTAACGAAAGCTAAGTGGTTTTATTAAAGTTTCTATGTTCCGGTGATCGAGATGGCTGCTGCCTCATCATTCACGTATGTACCTGGAACTCGCATTTTTAGGACTATTCTTGATATATATATATATATTTATATTTATATATATATAAAGCAAACCCCGGAACACAACAGCTTCAGATTCCAAAGATCTTTTGTCCATGTTATTACTAACTGCAAGACTTTAATAAAGGTCTACTTCAAAGGTCCCTAATGACCATAATGCATGGCCATAATATTTTTATTCATGCTACAATGCCATTTTAAATACGTTTCGAACTATTTAAAGTTCAAAAGCAATTTGTAAATGTGACGTTTCGCTGCTCGTCCCCCTTAATGCAGTCATAGTAAATTTATTACACAGCTACAAGAGAGGACAGTATTGCCTGTCTGCCTCTACTAAATGTTTTCTGTCATTGAAATGTTCGTAGGTTTGCTGTAACCAAAAACGGGGAAATAAAAATAATTCAATAACCTGAGGGAAAGGAGAAGGAAAGAGAGAGAGGAATGAACCTTCTGATATAAAACAAAAATGGTTAAAATCATTAACCATACACCATACACTTCAGACAAATGGTTATCCAAACTCTTATTAAAAACTTCATACATGGTGGACATGTCCAAATACAAAGATCCATTGGAATAAGGTTGAAAAATGGTTAAAGGAAATTACAAACAAGGAAATTAGGAAGACCCCGGAATTTTTTTTATTAGGTATTACGGATACAAAGTATAAACAAGAAACATATTATTTGATAATCCACATTTTAGTAGCTGCAAGGATCGTATTTGCACAGAAATGGAAAGAAAAGGAAATTCCAAAAGACTAAGAGGTCTTTAGGAAGATTATGGAATGTGCAGAATTAGATATGATGACAAGACGGTTAAATAACCAAGTGGAAACAGAATTTTATAAAACTTGGGAGAAAGTCTACAAGTGGTGGAACATAAAAAAAGATTCATAAAGATATTAAAATAAAGTATTTAATAGTTAAATTTATTAGATGGAATATATTCTATAGTGATATTTGATCGACAATTTTATTTTTTTAAATTGACGTTAATCATTTAAGTTTAATTATAATCATATAATTGTTGGAAAGTATTGAAAATTAAGATTTTCTATGTTAGTATTGACTATATAGAGATATTACATTGATTAGTATACTTTTCCGTATTGATCTAATCAGAATTAGTTCTTTTTTTCTGTATTAAGAAGACTTCTATACTGAGCGGAGCAATTGTAGCTCCTTTTTATGTTAAATGTTGTTTGTCTTGTTTTGTCTTCTATTTTAAAAAAACTAATAAAAAATTATTTTAAAAAAAGGAAATTTCTCCTCAATTCTAAGTTACTTCTCTCCTTGATTAGTTTCCACCCATTGCTTCTTGTCCTACCATCAGATGCTTTGGAGAAAAGTTTGATTCCCTCTTCTTTGTGGCAACCCCTGAGATATAGGAACACTGCTATCATGTCTCCCTTAGTCCTTCTTTTAATCAAACTAGACATACCCAGTTCCAGCAACCATTCTTTATATATTTTATATATAGTTTCATAATACATTATAGCCCTCTGTAAGCAGCATACAGCAATCAGCATCTTGCTCCCAACAATCTGATTCCTGCTTTTACCGACCTTGACAGAATGGAAGGTTTGAGCCTATGAGAATCAAACTGCTGGCAGTCGGCAGAATTAGCCTGCAATGCTGCATTTTAACCACTGTGCCACCATGACTCCTTAAATAAATAGATAAGAAACATGTGTTTTGAGCACATTTACAAACTACCGTAAATGGTAGGTAACAGTAGAGAAAATATATGGACCTCTAGGAAATCCAACAGTATTTTGGAAAGGAAATACATTAGAAAATTAATTTCCTTTGATGCTTGCTAACTTCATTTTTAAAAAAATTAATAAAACTAATATAATATGTTACTTTTTACTAAGTCTGCACTTCTATTTCTACTAGTTTTTTTTCTCATCATTCCTATCACCCATTTCCTCCCACTTAAGACTGTATGACTGTAACTTGTTGCTTGTATCCTAAGATTTTTATTAATATTGTTTGTTTCTTCGTTGCTTATTTGACTCCTATGACAATCATTTAAGTGTTGTACCACATGATTCTTTATAACATGAATTTTTGCTTAATTTGAAAATTAAGGGAGACTAGGATAGATCTATTTCGGCCTCATCAGCTAGCCATACCCACTGAGACTTGAACCTGCAACCTTTGCTGTTGTGGTTCCGTCTGAGGCCCCTCAGGGAACGGCTGATCTTCTGTCGGTTTCCAGCTCAGAGGGAGAGGCTGAGGAACAGGAGGTGCAGGCAGATGAGGAGGAGGAATCCCAGGCTGAAGAAGAGGGAGGACAGCCAGAGTCCCCCCAGAGGGAGCTCTCCCCAGCAAGCAGCCTGGATTCCTTAGAGGAAAATGCACAAGCCATAATTGATCTGCGACAGAGAAGAGCTACTCAGAGAAGGGATCAATTGGCTAAGTACTTTCAGCATTAAAGAGGCAACAGCTGGGTTTGGGTGTGGTGCTCTTTGGAAAGGCTAAAAGGCAGACCCACCCTTCCTGGCTTGTGGAGTTTTATCTTTGAGAGTCTTGGGACCTGGCTGTGAACTTTGGCGTCTTGGAATCCTGGTTTGTGCCTTTGACTACTGAAACCTTGGGGTGGGTGTGCCAGCAAGAAGCTTGCTGTATTGTCTGGACATCAGGACTCTGCTGTAAAGTATTATAGCCTGTCTGTTGGGAAGAACAGGTTTTCCTCTGTGTTTATTTTTTCCAGCTATAAAATACTTTTGGCTTTTACCAGAGTGTCTGGCTGTTTTTTCCAGTTGGTGTTGAGGTCTGGGGGAACCCAGACAGAACACTTTGCCATGTAAGGCAGGGAATTATCCTCTAGGCTACAGTATCCAATCCCTTCAGCTCTGCACCAGGGAAGGGTTACATATTTTTGTGTCGAATCACCCTGGTGTATTGATATAATGGGTTATGTTTAGTAAGTGTAAATATCTGTGGGCAGTTTGATGTTCACAGAACCCAAGCTGAGGGTCCCAAAGCTTATATGAATTCCTTTAAATTCGTCTAGGTTCTGCACTGGATAGCTAGGAAGTGAATAAAAAAAGAAATAAAATGCAAGGTATCAACAGGAAAAAAAAGTTATTTACATGAATTTATCTTTACACAAGGAGCTGTAAGATACTGAAATGTAAACCATGAAATCTTAGAGCATAATAGAGTGTAATATTCTACTGAGCTTTGTCTGAAATATAATTAACGTTGTCTGAATTAAGGAACTGTATGAAATTCAACAATTTGATTCTTGTAGAATTAGAATTATAAGTGGAATTTCTTTCTGCTTCCTTATTGCTGCACCTCGTTGGCTCCCTGCCCAAGAACCTATTATGCTCAGCAGCTGTTTAGTTGACCTCTTCATTTTTCTTAGAAAATGAGCCTTCAAGACAATTACAGTGAATAATATAATAACTCATATCTTCTAAATGTGAGATTTTTCATTTTGGAAGAGCCACTTATATACCTAAGAAATGGATCTGTGATATTTAGGAGTGCATTTTTTTAAAAGTTATATTAAAGCAGCATCTTACATTTACTAAGAGCTGGTTGGAAATCCTTGGACGTTTCTTTCTGGTGTAATTGGAGGGCTACATGGCACTTTGGAGAAACTGGTTTATTTTTTGTTGTTATTAGCCACAACGTCATGTCCAACCCATCACAACCCCATGGATTACGTTCCTCAGGCTTTCCTGTTCCCTACCATTTCCATCTAATCTTATGCCTACTGCTTCAGTGACTCCATCCAGCCATCTCATTCTCATGAGATGTCGTCTCCTTCTTATTTTCCCTTCAGTCTTTCTCAGCATTAGGCTCTTCTCCAGTGAGTCCTTCCTTCTCATTAGGTGGCCAAAGTATTTGAGTTCAGGAACTGTCCTTCTAAAGAGCAGTCATGTTGATCTGGATTTGCAGCTGGCTGAAGCGTAGACATCAGAGAGTTATTGTTAATGGTGAGTATTCTGAGCAGAGACAGGTTACAAGCGGTGTGCCACAAGGGTCTGTTCTGGGTCCTATTCTTTTTAATATGTCTGTGAGTGACATAGGGGAAGGTTTGGTAGGGAAGGTTTGCCTATTTGCCGATGACTCTAAAGTGTGCAATAGGGTTGATATTCCTGGAGGCGTCTGTAACATGGTAAATGATTTAGCTTTACTAGATAAATGGTCAAAGCAATGGAAACTGCAGTTTAATGTTTCCAAATGTAAAATAATGCACTTGGGGAAAAGGAATCCTCAATCCGAGTATTGTATTGGCAGTTCTGTGTTAGCAAAAACTTCAGAAGAGAAGGATTTAGGGGTAGTGATTTCTGACAGTCTCAAAATGGGTGAGCAGTGCAGTCAGGCAGTAGGGAAAGCAAGTATGTTGCTTGGCTGCATAGCTAGAGGTATAACAAGCAGGAAGAGGGAGATTATGATCCCACTATACAGAGCGCTGGTGAGACCACATTTGGAATACTGTGTTCAGTTCTGGAGACCTCACCTACAAAAGATATTGACAAAATTGAACGGGTCCAAAGACGGGCTACAAGAATGGTGGAAGGTCTAAAGCATAAAATGTATCAGGAAAGACTTAATGAACTCAATCTGTATAGTTTGGAGGACAGAAGGAAAAGAGGGGACATGATCGAAACATTTAAATATGTTAAAGGGTTAAATAAGGTCCAGGAGGGAAGTGTTTTTAATAGGAAAGTGAACACAAGAACAAGGGGGCACAATCTGAAGTTAGTTGGGGGAAAGATAAAAGCAACATGAGAAAATATTATTTTGCTGAAAGAGTAGTAGATCCTTGGAACAAACTTCCAGCAGACATGGTTGATAAATCTACAGTAACTGAATTTAAACATGCCTGGGATAAACATATATCCATCCTAAGATAAAATACAAAAAAATAGTATAAGGGCAGACTAGATGGACCATGAGGTCTTTTTCTGCCGTCAGTCTTCTATGTTTCTATGTTTCTATCTCTTCTAGGACTGATTGGTTTGATCGCATTGCAGTCCAAAGGACTTGCAGGAATCTTCTCCAGCATCATAGTTCAAAGGTCTCAATTTTTTGGCGCTCAGCCTTCCTTATGGTCCACCTTTCACAACCATACTTTGCAACTGGGAAAATCACAGTCTTGACTAGAACATAAGAAGAGCCATGCTGAATCAGGCCAAAGCCCATCGAGTCTGGCATTCTGTGTCACACAGTGGCCCTCCAATTGTACATGGGGATCTTGAGCAGAAAGAGAAGGCAAAACCCTCCCTTTCCCTTAACCCCCAACAAATCTACGGAGTCTACGGAGAGGGGCGGCATACAAACAAACAAACAAACAAACAAACAAACAAACAAACAAACGGTACTCAAGGGAATCCTGCCTACCACAACCAACATAGAGGCGGCACTGGCACATCCATTTCATTAATCACCGATATACTAGGCATCCATGAATCTGTCTAATCCTGCCTTGAAGCTATCAAGGCTGACAGCTGTCACAACCTCTTCTAGAAGTGAATTCCATAAACCAGCGACCATCTGGGTGAAGAAATGTTTCCCTTTATTTGTCCTCACTTTCTTACCTAGGACCTTTAGGGAGTGCCCCCTTGTCCTAGTACTGTGTGATAGAGAAAATAATTTTTCTGGCCTTCTAGAGAAAAGAATTTTTCTCTATCCACCTTTTCTATCCCATGCATGATTTTATACACGTTGATCAAGTCACCCCTTTAACGCCGTCTTTCAAGGCTGAAGAGACCAAGGCATTGCAACCTGATTACATAAGGGAGGTGCTCCATTTCCCTGATCATACTTATTGCCCATTTTTGGACCTTTTCCAGTTCCATTATATCCTTCTTGAGGTGCGGTGACCAGAACTGTACACAGTTCTCCAAGTGTGGTCTCACCATCGATTTGTACAGAGGCAAAAGGACACTTACCGACTTATTTTCAATTCCCTTCCTAATCATGCCAAGCATGGAATTTGTTTTTTTTACTGCTGCTGCGCACTGGTTTGACATCTTCATTTAGCTGTCCACCAAAACTCCAAGATCCCTTTCTTGGGTTGTCTCAGAAAGCTTGGTCCCCATCTTTTGGTAGATATAATTGGGGTTCTTTGCTCCGATATGCATAACTTTGCAGTTGTTTAGGTTAAAATGCATTTGCCACTTTGTTGCCCACTCACTCAATTTTGAGAGATCCTTCTGGAGTTCCCGACAATCAGTTTCACTTTTCACTACCGGGAACAATTTAGTGTCATCAGCAAACTTTGCTACCTCACTATTGACTTCTGCATCCTGATCATTAATGAATAAATTAAAAAGTAAAGGTCCCAAAACTGAACTTTGGGGTACACCACTTCTCACTTCTGGAACAAACCTCTCACTTCTGGAACAAACTTCTCACTTCTGGAACAAACTTCCAGCAGACGTGGTTGATAAATCCACAGTAACTGAATTTAAACATGCCTGGGATAAACATATATCCATCCTAAGATAAAATACAGAAAATAGTATAAGGGCAGACTAGATGGACCATGAGGTCTTTTTCTGCCGTCAGACTTCTATGTTTCTATGTTTCTTTCCATCCAGAGAATTGTCCATTTATTGCCACCCTTTGCTTCTTACAATTTAGCCAGTTACCAATCCAGGACAAGACCTGTCCTCTAGTTCCATGGCTGAAGAGCCTTTTTAGGAGCCTTTGGTGAAGGACTTTGTCAAAAGCCTGACAAAGAGAAGGCTCAGTGCCTGGAACCTAAAAAAAACCCTTGAGTACAGTGATTAAATTCCAAGGTCCCTTCGAAGTCTTGCATCTGAATTATTTTATTTATTATTTATTAAACAAATTTATTTAGCCACTCAAAGCACGAGTAGTTGATTCTAGGCGGCTTATGAAACTTTAAAAAGAAGGCCCATTTAAAAAACCCCGACAACACCAGTAATAAAATCCATTTTTTACCACCGGTTCTGTGTGCGTGGCTTGATGGCATGGTGTGGCTTAGTGGGTGTGGCTTGGTGGGTGTAGCAAGGGAAGGATACTACAAAATCTCCATTCCCTCCCCAATCCTGGGAGAAGCAATAGCATGTAGGCTTATATACCACTTCACAGTGCTTCACAGCCCTCTCTAAGCAGTTTACAGAGAGTAAGCATATTGACCCCAACAATCTGGGCTCTCATTTTACCCACCTTGGAAGGATGGAAGGCTGAGTCAACCTTGAGCCTACTGAGATTTGATCTGCCAAACTGCTGGCAGCCGGTGATCAGCAGAAATAGCTTGCAGTACTGCACTCTAACCACTGCACCACCAAGACTCTTCTTAATATTATTATATATTACACAACAAGACCCTAGAATCACTATAGGAAGTCCAATCACTGTGCTGTTTTCCTCTACCCCCAAGGGCTTTTTAGGAAAAAAAATATTATAAAAGCATGCTGGATATTGATAATATCAGCAGAGATTATTATATTATTTGGACTCTAAAATAAAGTCTCACTATGAATTTCCACTGCGCTCTCACAAAAGAGCAGTATATATATATATATATATACATATACACACACACACACACACACACACACACACACACACATATATATATATATATATAATTTCTGTTCTGTACTTTATATAAAATGGACCGGTTACAGTTCAGAGCATTAACAGAAGCATCTATCTGTCTTGAAATGAAAATAAAGCCTGGTCTGGTTCCAAAATGCATTTGAAGGTTCCTTGGCAAAGGAAAGAGAGGAAGAAGAAGAAAAGGTGAAAAAAAGATGAGTAATTATTAAAAAGTTGCTCAACGGTTAGAGAATATAGCGCTTGGGGCTTCCATCTGTGCTGCTATTTTACCTAAATTAAACTGTTAAAATATAATGTCTGTGATGGAACGGGTGTTCTGATCTGAAACAAAGAAGCTATTCTTAGATTATTTGTAGGAATCATAGACATAAATATGGTTTTCTGAGCAAGGCAGTTCTGAGCTAAGAAGACCTTCTCTCTGGGCATGAAGTTTCTGTTGTTCTCTATGGGTATACAGTGATCCCCCGGTTATTGCGTCCCCGACCATTGCGAATGGGCTAAATCGCGATTTTTCAACCCGGAAGTAAAAACACCATCTGCGCATGTGCGCCCTTTTTTCCTATGGCCACACATGCGTAGATGGTGTTCCCCGCCGGGCAGATCAGCTGCTGGGCGGCTTCCCTGGGTCTTTCCCCTCTTGCTGGCGGGAGGGCGAGAAGCCCCCCCCAGCACCCGCTCGCCCTCCGTTCGCCCGCCCTTCGCCCGGCCACCCGCCATTTGCTCGCTGCTCGCCCGGCCACCCGGGTTCGTTTGGCTTCGGGACTCAGTTGGGAAGCGGCACGGGTGTTTTAAAAGGTCTCCGCCGGCATGGGGGGCTTCTTAGCAACCCCCCAAACCCGGGTTGGAGGTTCGGGGGGGTAGGAAGCCCCCCATGCCGGCGGAGACCTTTTAAAACACCCGTGCCGCTTCCCAGCTGAGTCCTCAAGCCAAGCGCAGAAGTTAGCCTTGAATCCCTTTGAATCCCGCCGCTTCTGCTGGATACGGGCGATGGGGGGGCGAGCTGCCACACCCCTGGCTTCCGCACCGCTCGTCCCACCCACCGCCCGTATCCAGCAGAAGCTGCTGGATTCAAAGTGCTGGGGTGGGGGGCTGTCGGGACACCCCCCCCACCCCAGCACTTTGAATCCCGCCGCTTCTGTTGGATACAGGCGATGGGGGGGCAACCTGCCACAGCCCCTGGCTTCCTCACCGCTCGTCCCACCCACCGCCCGTATCCAGCAGAAGCTGCTGGATTCAAAGTGATTCAGGGAACAGAATGGAGCCTTCCGCGGCGGGGCTGGTAGGAGGGGAGCCGAGGGGATAACCGAGCCCAGCCCCGTGGCATTCGCCTTCCTCCCGCCTGCAGCCGAGTGATCGTGGGTTCCTTCGCAACCTCAGAGAGCTTCCTGGTTTTCGTGAGCTTTCATGCCCAGGAAGCTCTCCGAGGTTGCGAAGGAGCCCAGGATCACTCGGCTGCAGGTGGCAGGAAAGCGAATGTCACGGGGCTGGCCTCGGCTCCCCCCCCTTAGCAGCCCCGCCGCGGAACGCTCCATTCTGTTCCCTGCCGGCCCGATTGAGCGGCCGGCGGTCTCCATTCAGGGAACAGAATGGAGCCTTCCGCGGCGGGGCTGGTAGGAGGGGAGCCGAGGACGGAACCGAGCCCAGCCCCGTGGCATTCGCCTTCCTCCCGCCTGCAGCCGAGTGATCGTGGGCTCCTTCGCAACCTCAGAGAGCTTCCTGGTTTTCGTGAGCTTTCATGCCCAGGAAGCTCTCCGAGGTTGCGAAGGAGCCCAGGATCACTCGGCTGCGGGCGGCAGGAAAGCGAATGTCACGGGGCTGGGCGCTAGCTCTCGCCGCTTTCGAGCTGAGTCCTGAAGCGAATTCGCTTCAGGACTCATCTCGAAAGCCCGCTAGCGAGGAGCCGAAGATTGGGGGCGGCGCGGCTGTTTTAAAACGTCGCCGCCGGCATGGGGGGCTTGCCAGCACCCCCCGGACCCCCAACCTGGGTTTGGGGGGCTGCTAGGAAGCCCCCCATGCCGGCGGCGACGTTTTAAAACAGCCGCGCCGCCCCCAATCTTCGGCTCCTCGCTAGCGCTGCGGAAGTTAAAAACACCATCTGCACATGCGCAGATGGTGTTTTTACTTCCGCAGCGCTATTTCGCGAAAACCCGCTCGTTGCGGGGGGTCCTGGAACGGAACCCTCGCAACGAGCGGGGGATCACTGTATCCAGAAACCTGTCTTGCTCAGGACTTAGAAACATAGAAGACTGACGGCAGAAAAAGACCTCATGGTCCATCTAGTCTGCCCTTATACTAGTTCCTGTATTTTATCTTACAATGGATATATGTTTATCCCAGGCATGTTTAAATTCATTTACTGTGGATTTACCAACCACCTCTGCTGGAAGTTTGTTCCAAGGATCTACTACTCTTTCAGTGAAATCATATTTTCTCACATTGCTTTTGATCTTTCCCCCAACTAACTTCAGATTGTGACTTGCTGTTTATTTTTATAACAAAATTCTTGTGCACACAATTACAACAATTGACTAACCTCAAAGATAGCTAACCAATAACAGGGTAATATACTGCTCAAATATTAAAGGGATCACTTAACCCTGCTGTTCTGTTCGGGTCGTATGCGACCCGAAGCCAAGTTTGAGTCCCTGTAAAAAATTTTCCCTGCATATCTGAAACTTGAAATTTCATGACTTTTCATCATTTCAGGGGTTCTCTCTATGAGAATTTTTTTTGGGGGGTGGGGGGCTTAGTTTTTGCTGAGCAAAAAAAGTTCCTAATGTTATGTTCGGGTCACATACGACCCGGACCGAAAACACTTCATTTGAAGTGCTTATGTTTGGTCAATTTGAAAACTTTTTTCACTTGGAAAGTAGTCTGAACATTTCTGCACACAATGATATGAAAATTGAAATGAAAAAATTAATCCTTATTGGTTTATTTTGCACATAAATGTGCCGCCCCCCCCCGTTTTTGTGATTTTTTTTCAATTTATGGATAGTTTTGCTTGCAAAATCCATTCTATTTTACTGGAGTTGGTGTGGGATTGGTAGCTTGAACATTTCTGAATATAAGAAAAATATAAAGGAACTGAAAAAAATGATTCTTACTGGTTTTTTAACATCAGAAATAAGGCCTCCCCCCCCCTCGGCTGCTTGCAATCATTTTCACTTTTTATTTTTTTATGCTCCAAATCCGAAATATTCTTTAAAATCTTAGGCATTCATTTACTCAATTTAACAATGCTGGTCATCAAAAAATATTTTTGGGGTGGTGGCTAATTGTTTTCTGGGCAAAAAAAAATCATAACTTCAAATCTGTTTCTGTTCGTATATGACAGGACCAAAAATATTTTTTTTAGGTACTTGAATTTAATCTTTTTGAAAACTTTTTCAACTGGAAAACTAGTTTGAACATTTATGAACATAATGATATGAAAATTGAACTGGAAAAATTGAGACTTATATTTTTATTTTGATCAAAAAGCCCCTCCCCCATCCTTTCTGAATTTCGTGTCAATTTATATTTTTAAGGCTACAAATCCCTAAGGAATTTTCCCCAAAAGGTTTGATATACTAAATTGAACATTTCCTGAACATGAGAAAAATATAAATGAACTGAAAAAAATGGTTCTTATTGTTTATTTTTGCCACAAAAGGGCCACACACCCCGGCCTTGCTGTGTGCCATTATTGTCACTGTTTATACATATTTGTCTATAAATATTTGGAATATCCTTTTGAAAATCAACCACATTGTAGCCAGATAACTAATTTTATGAAAGAAATCCATTTTACTAAAAAAAAGTATGTAAGTTTGAAATTAACAGCATAATTTTTATATAAATTGAAATAAATTTATATGCAAATAAACCAATATGCATCAATTTTCCAGTTCAATTTTCATATCATTATGTTCAGAAATGTTCAAGCTACAAATCCCACACCAACTTTAGCAAAATAGAATGCATTCTGCTAGCAAAACTATCCATAAAGTAAAGACTATTTCACAAAAACGGGGGGAGGCACATTTATGTGCAAAATAAACCAATAAGGATTAATTTTTTCAGTTCAATTTTCATATCATTGTGTGCAGTAATGTTCAAGCTACCAATCCCACACCAACTTTAGTAAAATAGAATGCATTTTGCAAGCAAAACTATCCATAAATTGAAAAAAAATCACAAAAACGGGGGGGGCAGCACATTTATGTGCAAAATAAACCAATAAGGATTAATTTTTTCATTTCAATTTTCATATCATTGTGTGCAGAAATGTTCAGACTACTTTCCAAGTGAAAAAAGTTTTCAAATTGACCAAACATAAGCACTTCAAATGAAGTGTTTTCTGTCCGGGTCGTATGTGACCCGAACATATCACTAGGAACTTTTTTCGAACAGCATACAAGGGTTAAACAACAGAATATAACTCCAAGTAAATCAAACTTCTGTGAAATCAAACTGTCCACTTAGGAAGCAACACTGATTGACACTCAATTTTACATGTCAGCATATTCAACTTTGTACAGAACAGGTATTCAATGAGAATATTTCATTCATTCAGATCTAGGATGTCTTCTTTGAGTGTTCCCTTTATTTTTTTGAGCAGTGTATATAGCTTACAGATATAGCCTGGGAGAAGTTTGAAAGAGAGTCAAGTGTATTTGATTTTATACATAACGACAGCAATGAAAATATTTTTTTGTGCAATTTTGGAAAAATGAAAAATATACCTACAGAGGAGGATGTAATTAAAAAAAATAACATTGTGCACTGAAATGGATAAATTAACATTTGAATTAAAAAATAAAGATGACTCTGAATACTACAAATGTTGACATAGGTTCTATTGATGGCTGGGGGAAAATGGAAAATGTAAAGATATATAGTCAAAAAAAGAAGAAAGGTTAGAAATTGGAGAGTTAAAGTAAGAGGGTCGGTGATAAAAGAGAAAGAAACTTGGTAAAAGAGTAATTGGAGTAACAACAATGTATAGAAACAATGAATGATATGTAAATAATAGCTTTGTAGTAGAGAACAAGCACAATGAAAAATGTAACACAGGTTTGTAACACAACGTCCATTGTTTTTAAATATTTTTGTGTTTGGTATGTCTGTTTATAAATAAACTTTTTCTAATTAAAAATAGCATACAGATAGATCATATCAAGCAAAATGGTGGACATATATTTGCTAATTTAACTTTTGCTCTTGTTGAGAACAATAGAAGAACTGAATAAGTAAGTAAGCTTTATCCTAGATGCACAGAGAGTAGTGCAAGTAACTTTAAACTTAAATAAAACAGAGGAATAGGATGTTTGGTCAAAATAATGACAAGATGGGCTTTCTGTATTGTTGCCAATAATAGACAATAACCTACAATTATTTGTGCAGGCAATAGTCTTATATTCTCTAATTCCAATTTTGTGCATTGTAATGGAGTGGGATTACAGCCCCACCATTCCCAAATGGTATCAGTTGGATGGTGATTCAGAAAAGCCTCATTTAAATTAAAGGCGGGGGGAATAACCATGATGTTTGATGTAGAAATTTTGCAGCTTTGTTTAAAGTTTCCTGATAACCCCCACCTGACCTATTTTTATCAGGACTCCTTCCTTCTTCCTTCCTTCTTTCCTTCCTTCCTTCCTTCCGTCCGTCCGTCCGTCCGTCCGTTCCACCCATCCACCCACCCACCCACCCACCCACTTTTGTTTGTTTGTTTGTTTGTTTGTTTTGTTTGTTTATTTATTTGTTTGTTTGTTTGTTTGTTTGTTTGTTTGTTTATTTATTTATTTATTTATTTATTTGTTTATTGTTAGAGTTGGAAGGGAACATGTGGTCATCAAGTCCAACCTCCTGCCTAAGCAGGAACCCGATAGCATCCCAGCCAAATGGCAGTCCAATTTCCTCTTTAAATGTCCAGAATATTGGAGTTCACAACATCCGCTGGTAGGTTGTTCCACTGGTTGATTGTTCTGACCGTCAGGACAGAAATCCTCACTTAAATTAAAGGCGGGGGAAATAACCATGATGTTTCATCTAGTAATTTTGCAGGCAGCTTTGTTTAAAGTTTCCCGATAACCCCCCACCTGACCTATTTTTATCAGGACTCCTTCCTTCCTTCCTTCCTTCCTTCCTTCCTTCCTTCCTTCCTTCCTTCCTTCCTTCCTCCCTCCCTCCCTCCCTTCCTTCATTTATTCATTCATTCAATTCATGTGCCACCCATCTCATCTAATTGTCTTCTTACAGGATAGATTTTGCCAAATCCAATCTCCAGAAAGTTGGATGATGAGATTAGAATCAAGACCCCAGTTTTTATCCTATTTACCAGGTAACCAGACAGGAAACATCCCCAGATAAACTAATTATACTGTGTTGTGAAGCTACATTAAAATGATCTTCCAAATTTGAAAGTAACCATTCAGAAAACAACTTTAAAAGATTTCCTAGGGCCAGCCCTATCTGGAGAAAGTAGGAACTAAACCTAGCACTTTCTGCATAGCAATAGCATTTATACATATACTGCTCCATAGTACTTTTAAATCCTCTCTAAGCAGTTTACAGAATCAGCATATTGTCTCTTATTTATTTATTTATTGGATTTGTATGCCGCCCCTCTCCGTAGACTCGGGGTGGCTAACAACAGTAATAAAAACAGCATATAACAATCCAATATTAAAACAGTTAAAAAACCTTATTATAAACCAAACATACATACAGACATACCATGCATAACATTGTAAAGGCCTAGGGGGGAAAGGGTATCTCAATTCCCCCATGCCTGGTGGCAGAGGTGGGTTTTAAGAAGCTTACGAAAGGCAAGGAGAGTGAGGGCAATTCTAATCTCTGGGGGGAGTTGGTTCCAGGGGGCCAGGGCCGTCACAGAGAAGGCTCTTCCCTGGGTCCTGCCAAGCGACATTGTTTAGTTGACGGGACCCGGAGAAGACCCATTCTGTGGGACCTAACTGGTCGCTGGGATTCGTGCAGCAGAAGGCGGTCCCTGAGATAATCTTACAGTCTGGATTCTCATTTCACCCACCTCGGAAGGATGGAAGGCTGAGTCAACCTTGAGCCAATGGTGAGATTTGAACTGCTGAACTACAGCTAGCAGTTAGGTGAAGTAGCCTGCAGTGCTGCACTCTAACCATTGCACCACCTGCATTTCAACATATGTGTTCCAACTTTGCTTCCTCCCTTCCCTCTCCTCCTCAGAAAATACCAACAAAGTCACAACTAGCCAAGTTTGATTTCCTTTGATGGTAGAAGTCAATATTCCCAAGCACAACAGAAATTTTCTTATACGCCTTGTTCATTGATCATGATATAATGTTGTGTTATGATCTGTTCGGAGCCTGAGAAAGATTCAGCTGACAGCGACCTACACATTAAGTGTTGAGTAAGAAACTTGCCAGTTTGGCAGTTCACAAGAAAGCCATTAGGAACACACTGAAAGAAAAAAAGTATCTGCTGTAACAAAATGAAAGATAAATTGGCTTGTAAAAGGATAGCAATCCAGTGGCTGACATTTCTGTAATCTTACTCTTTACCCTGTCAATACAGGAGACTGCAAGTGCCTTAGTTTTGGGTTGAGTTTGACTACAAGAGGCCACAGTTTTCCATGCATTGAATCTCCAGGAATGGCAATGTGAATAAACTTCTCCAGGGTGTCTTTTCAAATTGAGAGGTATGAAACCCCAGAAGCCAGCCTTCCTCCCTCCCTCCCTCCCTCCCTCCCCTCCTTCCTTCTTTCCTTCCTTCCTTCCTTCTTTCCTTCTTTCCTTCCTTCCTTCCTTCTTTCCTTCCTTCCTTCCTTCCTTCCTTCTTTCCTTCCTTCCTTCCTTCCTTCTTTCCTTCCTTCCTTCCTTCTTTCCTTCCTTCTTTCCTTCCTTCCTTCTTTCCTTCCTTCTTTCCTTCCTTCCTTCTTTCCTTCCTTCCTTCTTTCCTTCCTTCCTTCTTTCCTTCCTTCCTTCTTTCCTTCCTTCCTTCCTTCTTTCCTTCCTTCCTTCCTTCCTTCTTTCCTTCCTTCCTTCCTTCTTTCCTTCCTTCCTTCTTTCCTTCCTTCCTTCCTTCTTTCCTTCCTTCCTTCTTTCCTTCCTTCCTTCTTTCCTTCCTTCTTTCCTTCCTTCCTTCCTTCCTTCTTTCCTTCCTTCTTTCCTACCTTCCTTCCTTCTTTCCTTCCTTCCTTCCTTCCTTCCTTCTTTCCTTCCTTCCTTCTTTCCTTCCTTCCTTCTTTCCTTCCTTCCTTCCTTCCTTCTTTCCTTCCTTCCTTCTTTCCTTCCTTCCTTCCTTCCTTCTTTCCTTCCTTCCTTCTTTCCTTCCTTCCTTCCTTCTTTCCTTCCTTCCTTCCTTCCTTCCTTCTTTCCTTCCTTCCTTCTTTCCTTCCTTCCTTCTTTCCTTCCTTCTTTCCTTCCTTCCTTCCTTCTTTCATTCCTTCCTTCTTTCCTTCCTTCCTTCCTTCTTTCCTTCCTTCCTTCCTTCCTTCCTTTTTAAAATTTTTATTGAAAAAAACCCACAAAAACATGCAAACGAAAACATATAAAAACAAAAATATTTTAAAAACAATACAATAACACCACTATACATTACAAACTTACAGAAGGTGGTTATGTAACCAGTCATTATTTTCATATTTTACATTTCGGACAATACGAAAAGAAGAAAAGGCATCTATCCATGCTTCTCTGTTGGGCAGCAATAGTAGTAAACGTTTACGTTGAATTTGAAATACCGTAACTGGCATCACAATATGCCAGTTATTTCACTATGAGTGTATTTGTTTGTATTATCTATTCTTATTATTATTCTGATTATTAGTATTATTCTGATTATTCTGATTCTGATTCTGATTCTGATTCTTCTTATTCTTATTCTTATTCTTATTCTTATTCTTATTCTTATTCTTATCTTATTCTTATTCTTATTCTTATTCTTATTCTTATTCTTATTCTTATTCTTATTCTTATTCTTATTATTATTATTATTATTATTATTATTATTATTATTATTATTATTATTAATAATAATTAGATTTGTATGCCACCCCTCTCTGTAGACTCGGGGCGGCTCACAGCAGGACAATGAATTACTAGCCACTTATAGCCTGCCTTCCTTCCTTCCTTCCTTCCTTCCTTCCCTCCCTCCCTCCTCCCTTTTCCCTCCCTCCCTCCCTTAAGCTACCCAACTCAATCAAGTGACTTTGGCCAGCTTAAAATTCTAAAATTATAAAAGAATTAACCCTGCTGTTCTGTTCGGGTCGTATGTGACCCGAAACCAAGTTTGAGTCCCTGTAAAACATTTTCCCTGCATATCTGAAACTTGAAATTCCATGAGTTTTCATCATTTCAGGGGTTCTCTCTATGAGAATTTTTTTTTGGGGGGTGGGGGGTTTCTTTCTTGCTGAAAAAAAAAAACTCCCTAATGTTATGTTCCCGGGTCTATTTGACCCGGACTGCAAATTGATCATTTTAGGTACTTATATTTGGTCTTTTTGAAAGCTTTTTTCACCTGGAAACAGGTTTGAACATTTCTGCACACAATGATATGAAAATTGAAATGAAAAAAGTAAATCTTATTGGTTTATTTCGTGGATATAATGCATGCCCCCCGTTTTTGTGAATTTTTGTCAATTTTTCCAGTTCAATTTTTTCAATTTTTCCAGTTCAATTTTCATATCATTATGTTCAGAAATGTTCAAGCTACCAATCCCACACCAACTTTAGTAAAATAGAATGGATTTTGCTAGCAAAACTATCCATAAAGTGAAGACTATTTCAAAAAAACGGAGGGGCATGCATTTCATCAACAAAATAAACCAATATGCATCAATTTTTCCAGTTCAATTTTCATATCATTATGTTCAGAAATGTTCAAGCTACCAATCCCACACCAACTTTAATAAAATAGAATGGATTTTGCAAGCAAAACTATCCATAAATTGAAAAAATTCACAAAAACGGGGGGGCATGCAATATATCCGCAAAATAAACCAATAAGATTTACTTTTTTCATTTCAATTTTCATATCATTGTGTGCAAAAATGTTCAGACTACTTTCCAAGTGAAAAAAGTTTTCAAATTGACCAAACATAAGCACTTCAAATGAAGAGTTTTTGGTCCGGGTCGTATGTGACCCGAACATAACATTAGGAAGTTTTTTTGAACAGAACAGCAGGGTTAAAACAATAAAACACCCACAAAATAAATAAGTACAAACAGCAAGCAGGATGATTAATCAACTAATAGTAAGTCCAAGTAACGGGGCCTTAACACATTCCCAAACCCAGGCCATTATCTAAGTTTTTAAAGCTTTGCAACAGCCAAAGAGGTTGGGATTGTTCTACTGTCCAAGGGGAGAATAGTCGATAACGAAGATACTGCATCAGAAAAATTCCATCTCATAGTTTCTTCCAGTTAACAGTCTCCCCTACCAGTTCAACTGAACTGATCCAAACTGGCAGAATACCATATCTGCATATAACATACAGCATATACAACACATTCAATTCAATTCAATTCATTAGATTTGTATGCCACCCCTCTGTGTAGACTCGGGGCAGCTCACAACAATAACAAGAACAATGTAAGAACAAATCTAATAATTTAAAAAACGCTAAAAACCCCATTATTAAAAGAAAACATACACACAACATACCATGCATCAACTGTATAGGCCCGGGGGAGATGTCTCAGTTCCCCCATGCCTGATGGCAGAGGTGGGTTTTAAGAAGTTTACAAAAGACAAGGAGGGTGGGGGCAATTCTAATCTCTGGGGGGAGCTGGTTCCAGAGGGTCGGGGCCGCCACAGAGAAGGCTCTTCCTCTGGGTCCCGCCAGACAACATTGTTTAGTCGACGGGACCTGGAGAAGGCCAACTCTGTGGGATCTAACCGGTCGCTGGGACTCATGCGGCAGAAGGCGGTCTCGAAGACATGGTAAAAAGAGGTTACAATAAAGTAGTTGCACTCACTATATTGGCACTCACTATATTGATTATTTTTTTTTAAAAGTCTCTTCTCCATAAATGTTGTTATCCAGAGTGGCATACCTATAACACTGCCCTGAGTATTTTTTTTTTGTTCTTGTCTGTCTGTTTTGGTTCAAGAAAACAACTTTCTGTAGGAGAAGACAGATCTCTCTCTCTTTCTCTCTTTCTCCAGCTGTTCCCTAATCCTTTCATTCATGGTTGAATTCATATCTTTTGCATGCAGAACAGGTTGTCTGCCCTTGGATGGAGCTATCTTGCCCCCTTCTTATCCTTTTAACATTTACAGCAGTTAACTTCTGTCACAGGAATTCATTTATCTCCATCTCAGGTATGCCATTTAGAAAGGGGTAAAAGGTCTGTTTCTTAAGACAAAAACACAGGGTATTTCCCCCCTACAACCACAAGATAGATTCAGCTGACAGTCAGCAATGAACTTCAATGAGATTTGAACACCCTTATCTCCACGCACTACATTCATAATTCCTCTCATACTATAATGGACTTCAGGATTCTCCTATTTCTCTTCCTCTTCTTCTTTTTTCTTTTTTTTCCTGTTCTCACAAAATTCTTCCAAGTTAAAACAAGCATTAAAACTCCCTTTGCTAAGGGTTGAAGGAAATTCAGGATTCTCCATGGGTTGGTAATTTCAATACTTTGGGGATGCATTCATTTGGAAAAGACTTCTGAAGATAAAATTGTACTGGATGGAATGGTTTTTCAGTGCTTTGGATATGGTGGAATAACATAGGTTCAAGTACTGTACAATGTTTTGGCTTTCAAAAAGCTGTTCATTCATTCATTCTTTCTTTCTTTCTTTCTTTCTTTCTTTCTTTCTTTATTTATTTATTTATTTATTTATTCATGTATTTATTTATTTATTTATTTATTCATGTATTTATTTATTTATTTATTTATTTATTTGTTTGTTTGTTTGTTTGTTTGTTTGTATGCCGCCCCTCTCCGTAGACTCTCTCCATAGACTTTGCCTGCAACTGGTCTAGTTTTAGAATTAAGACAATAGAATAAATCTATATAACCATAGTGACATTCCAGGAAATGCTAGAAAAGTGCAGTCTGAAGCTGTTTTAAATAGTATGCTATATTTTCAAAATGTTAAGGATATTTAGAGGAATCCTCTAGGCCAGGGGTAGGCAAAGTTGGCTCTTCTATGACTTTTGGACTTCAACTCCCAGAATTCCTGAGCCAATCATATTAGCTCGGGAATTCTGGGAGTTGAAGTCCACAAGTCATAGAAGAGCCAACTTTGCCTACCCCTGCTCTAGGTTATTTCATACCCTTTAGAATTGTGATGGAATGCAGTCCAGATCCACAGAAGGAAGGGGTTGCATTCCAGAACATCAACAGACAATTCAGTTCAGAGGATTTGTGTGAGAGAAAAGGGACAAAACAACTCCTCCATAATATTTCCCAGAGTATATGCTTTATGGATGTGGCAGTCTACTTTAGTTTGGCAAGATAGTGTCTATAGGTTTTAAAAAAACAATGAAGAAATCTGATTGGAAGAATCCCAATCTTCAATGTTTCTTGATTTTTGTAATTTGAGAAGAATGATGTTAACCCCTGAAGATACTTTACAGAAGAGAAGCATCAACTTTGTTCCAGTTATTAAAGAGTTCACCCCACCATCCATTAATAATGTAATACAGACTTTCAATCCTAGGCCTAGAGAGCTTAGAACTACGACGCCTAAAACACGATCTAAGTATTGCCCACAAAATCATTTGCTGCAGCGTCCTGCCTGTCGATGACTACTTCAGCTTCAACCGCAACAACACAAGAGCACGCAACAAATTCAAACTCAATGTTAATCGTTCTAGGCTCGACTGTAAAAAATATGACTTCGGTAACCGAGTTGTCGAAGCGTGGAACTCATTACCTGACTCAGTAGTGTCAACCTCTAACCCCCAAAATTTCACCCTTAGACTACCCACGATTGACCTCTCCAGGTTCCTAAGAGGTCAGTAAGGGGCGTACATAGGTGCACCAGTGTGCCTTTCGTCCCGTCCAATTTTTGTCATATATCTTTCCTCCCTTTCAAATATCTTCTCCTCCATTTTCATATCTTTTCCATGCCCATTCCCCTTGATGTGTTTTGTGTATTGGACAAACAAAAAATAATAAAATAAAATAAAATAAAATAAAATAAAATAAAATAAATAAAATAAAATAAAATAAAATAAAATAAAATAAAATAAAATAAAATAAAATAAAATAAATAAAATAAAATAAAATAAAATAAATAAAATAAAATAAAATAAAATAAAATAAAATAAAATAAAATAAAATAATAAATAAAATAATACCAACATTTGTTTCCAGAAGGATCTGTGTCAAACAATATTTAATGCTAGTCTGAATCTGTTTTCTCTCTCAAGAATTTTATAGACATCTACAAGGGACAAAGGAGGAAAGGGATACAATGACAAAATATTTGTCCATGGCTTTGTGACACTAAAACTATGGTCTAATGTACTAGTGTCGGATATTAAGGTACAAGTACAAAAAGGAAGGATTTGAATCATAATATCATTGAGCATGTCATTTTGACGCCAACCTGATTT